>NW_020455510.1:956475-991659 GCF_003342845.1 Nothoprocta perdicaria
CAGCACTTCTGGATCTGTACTGCATGAGGAGCATTAGAAACCATTCTGCATTTCAGCTCTCCTGATAGATTGGTTAGTTCTCATTTTCTTTTCTACCCTGTACATTGCTAAGCTACATCTAAGGCCATTCCTGCAACTGAAGAACGAATTGCAATGATTCTAGAAGCATTTTGGCTTCATGTAGTTTCTAAATTGGCACATGCTGCATCTGTGCTACTTGAATTAGCAGAACCGTTCATATTTTTACCACAGATTACTGGCAATTTTTTCCTTTATTACTTGCAAATGAGTATTTTGGATTGTTTGTGAGAGTCAGTCAAGTCCTATCTATTCCTAATAGGTATATTAAAGTATGATCGTAAGAGGATATATTTTATGAGCAAATGATGATTTGACCATCCTGAAAAATAAAAACACTTCTTTTTCTATCTGGCAACAGGTTTTTATTTACTGTAGCTATTTAAGTGTACAATAAAACACTCCTAACTGTTCTCATTTGGAGAMGGCAGTCAGCCCTTGACCTCCAGTAATGTGTAAAGCTGAACTACAGGGCCACCAGTAACCTATATAGTGGAGYTGTATGTAAAGATTTAACACCCACTGAGTGCACCTGCATATGGCTTCACTCTTAAACTGTGCACATGTGGTTGGAGGCTGGGCTCATACCCACTCAAGATACTGAACTGCAGTTGAACTGTCAGCTGCAGATTATTTATCTAATGGCACATCAACCTAGAAAGGACTAGCAAAGCATTTTCAAATGCTTTTGCAATTATAGATATATAAAGCAAAATAAACTGATTGTTATTTCTTTTTTAAGTGCTATGGTATCTTCTTGATTCATAGTCTGGTATCACAGCAATAATATCTGCAGCACTGGTGCTCACTTGCAGTAAACAACTTCTGAGATTTTCAAATGCTTCAGCTTCAATTCAGTGTTTAATCACCCGCAAAAGTTATTTATTGCCTTGTATGCACCAATGCCGTGAATATTACCTCTTAATTATTAACTATGGTTCTAATTTTATATCTTTTTAAGAAAAAAAAATCCTTAGTAATTGAGACAAAATGGGAGTGCTGTCAGCTGATTTTCTTTCCTAAAGTAAAACAGAATGTAAATACAGCAGTATTTCTATTAGCACCAGTACACACGCACACAAGCACCCCACGCACATTTCACTCACTGCGGTTGGTTTTACTGCTCCTTTTAATCACTTTATCGCAATACAGTTTATACAGCAGTTTGATGAAGGTGCTAGTAGCAAGCTCAACTTCCACTAAATGTTAACACACTGGTTCCTTCATTTTGGGTTAATATCGCCTTGCTTCAGTTTTGGTTTCAATTTTGTGGTTACTGGTTGCAATTTCTTAAGCTTTCAGAGGAAGATAATCTATTTAGAAGCATATGTTTTTAAATATGGAGATAGCACAGTTCATTTTCTCATGATGAAAGGCATATTTTGGATAATCATTTCTTTCCAAACAGATGCCCAGTTTATCTCACTTACTTAAATCAACTGTTCCTGACTGGACCAATTCCTGGATGAGTTAATTGAGCATGGCTAAAATAAAAATGCTAGCCTAATCAGGAAATACGAAGAGGTGATGACTATGAAGACTCTCAGCTTTCAGGAAAGGTGTTCAGTTGTTTACTTCTATTCTCACAACAGAAGGAAAGTAGCAAGCTCGGCCCACTGGAAATAATTCTTGATAAGCTCACTCCATTACGTGCAGTGAAATTGGTCTGCTCACTCTMCTCTAATGAACCAACAGCGCAGGAAACGGGAAAATATCTACATCTTACTTGTGTAGTACAAAGTAAGTGACAGAAGGAAAAGCAGATTGAAAGCTGTATGTCTCTAGTTTTCAATCTATATTAGTAATCCACCATTCCCCAGAGGTATTAGCCTCTCAATGACTATATTCAGAACAAGAAATCGATGTTATTGGGAATGCTTTTCGTTAGTACTAGGCAAAAGTTCTGCTGTCTTGCAAACATCACAGCTGGTAATGTTCACTTTTCAGACTTGGAAACAGCAGTTTGGAAAACAGTGTTGTCTTGACTCTTTTCTTCCTACTCCTATGGAGTCTTTTAAGAAATGCACGGTTAAAAAAGAAATCACAGATTCTTGGATATCTTAGCTATAAAAGAGAGTAACGTTCTATTCTCAGTGCTTTCAATATGCTCATCTATCACTTTTTGTGATATAATTCATAGGCAGACAGCTCATGGGACCATGCAAAGAAATCTACCATCATTTTTGTATATTGAAAAAAATGTATGATGGCTTCCACAGCTGATAGTGGGAAGCGAGTTTTTATGGGTAAGCTGCTGTATTATGAATATTTCTAATTACTGGTTTTGTAATGTATATAACTATACATTCTGAGTTTTAATAAAGGTAAATAAGAGGAGAATGAGTGATTCTGTGAATTACCAGGTTTTTTGAAGTACAAACCGTTCCAGGATAATATTCCAGGCTAATAACCTCTGGATATCACCTAGTCCATCCTCCCCTCCACACTCTGTTCATGTAGGCTCACCTAGAGTCTCCCGTACATCCTGGGACCATCCTCTTCTGTGTGGATCGTTACTTTCCTGATGTATTTAACCTTTCCTAATGATAACCAAGCTGTAAAGTGGCTTTGTTACCATGAATGAGACCCACACAAACTAGGTGACAAGGTGACTAAGTGAATTTCTTCCTGATTATCCATAAATTAGGCTGGGCAGTAGTCTATGTTAGAAGTTACCTGAGCTCCCAGTTATATGTCATAAGCAGTGGTCTGCAGCCTAATAGTTGTTTTAAACCTGTTCACAGATAGTTCATGAACATAAAAAGCCAGCAATCATTAAAGCTAGTTGTGAATTCTTTATACAGCTGTACTTGGCAGTCACGTGCCTGCATGTAGAGGACTGTGACTCCTGCTCACCTGCTGCCACATGCACACTGCCGAAGAAGCATCCATGCAGGCACCAATCAATGGGAAGGATCCTTTCCCCTGGTTGCACTGAGTGAAGGTACCCTCAAAATAAACATTTGCTCACTTCTTTGATCAGTGTGAGATGTTTACAGTAATGAATGCATAACAAGACCAAGGTTGCTAAATGGCAATGTAAGGCATTGCAACACATAAAAAAAGATAGAAAAGCACAAAGTATTTTTGCTACTGTGAGGGATATGTAAAAAAGCAGCACTAGTTACTGCATTTCCTAATTTTTTTTTTATCTTTAACAGCAACACACCACAGCCATCAGTATTTTGGCCATCAGGGTAAGTACATACTCCTAAACACCTTTTTCTGCACTTCTTCATTTTCCAAGGCCAGCAGACTGGATGATTCCTACATGGGGTCTAAGGGATAAAAAGAGAGCAAGGACATATCTGTAGTTCCTGCCGTGAAGAAAAGCTGATATCAGGTCGGAAAAGCTGTAGTAGATGCTTACAGAGAACGAGATCATAATGTGAAAAGGTCTGACATTTTTTTCTGAGCAAATGCATTTTGAAGTTCTCTCTCAAATGGAGCATCACCGACGGACACAAGAGACATGTTCAGTGAAAATACTGAAGAAAGCAATAAATCTCCTTCCCTCTCCCACTCATYCCCTCCCCTCCACCCCTCCAAAAGATAGAAAATCATTATTGATTAAACAGCATCATGAGACAAAACTGTTCCAGACAGGTTAAGTGTTAATCCTTAAAAGCATGTTATAAGACCAGCAAGATCTGTGGGATGAGTTATACAACATAACTGTATAAGAGCAACAAACCAGAACAACATGTTGCATCTTCTCCATATGGGTAGGTTAGCTATAGCAGTGGGATTAATATCTGTCAGCTGGCTGACAGGGAGACAACATACCTGTTTCACCATGACAGATAGGCCTATTCGTGAGCTATCTGAGTGTGGTTATCATGTGTGTATATATAAATATGGGGCATATGGAGACTAGGTTTTTGAGAGATGTTGCACATCTTCCTCTCCTATAGTTTTTAGTAGGATTTGTGGGTGCTCAGTAATGCTAAAGAGTCAGGCCAATGGATGTTTAAAATGATATTAAATCTATAGTTGCATACATTTACCTTTTTCATCTAGACAGTAGGGCAAATTTCTTCTCAATTATTGTATTACAGCAAATATTGTGGTAATACTGTATGCCATTTTGGAAAAATGATAATAGCAGTGTATGGATATTTAAACTTTATTTTTGCATCCTTGATTTATTTATGCAAAAGTGAGCTATCTTTCATGAATTTTAATATAAAAACTGGGTTTCCAAAATAACAAAGCATCTSCAATCACCAATAAGGTCTCTCAGGTAGAGCAACACTCTAAAAAGAGCTAATGCTGAATCTTTCCAAGCTCTGTTGAGTTTGTGTCTCATCTGAGGCATTGTTGCATAAAATGCATTTCATGTTTTGAAAAAAAAAAAAAAAGACTACAGTCTTTAGTTATTTTTAATGCTGGCTGGGGTTGCCCTGGGGAATATTGTCATTTCCAAGTTTCCCTATAAGAACGCTTCCCTGCCTAAGTGGTGAAATACACTGCTATGAGTCTTTATTCATTTATTTATCATGCTGCAATTCCCTAAAAAAGACTTACCCTATACAGAAAACATTGCTTGTACGTAGAGATAATCACAGACAACATTTAAATATATATATGTAAAATTACTCTTGCCTAATGGCAGAGTACTTCAGTTTGCCATATGACAGCTTTGCTAGTATTCTGGAGACTGAAGCAGTTATGCTGAAAGAACAAAGAACGTGGGAAGTGGCGGGGTGAATATATCCTGAGCCTTGCAAAAGGGCTTCTGAACACGCACGAGATGCTGTATTCAGTTTAAGAGCCTTAGTCTGGAAGGCCTCACTGTGTTACAGTAAGTGTGTTTATCTTTTTTTTGATTATGTGAATCCAATCAACTATTGCTTTTATCTTCAGAGTAGGGCTACTCCTCCTGGGCAATGGATACATCTTTTACTAAAGAGTCCACCTCAACTCCTTGCTTTTGACTTTTAACTTCAAGTTCAAACGAGTTCTTCCAAGAATCAAAAAAATATGTAGGGGAACCCGAATAACAATGCATTAGAGCTGAAGCTAAAATTAGAATACAAGATACTGTAGAAAAGAAGCATTTTTATTTTTTTAAAATGGATAACGTTAATAGGCAACTTTGCACAATCCTACTCTGCTTTAATGTCCTGCCTTTCCGTAGTCCCGTCTATGAAAGGTAGGAGATAATAAAAAGTCTATTCTCCCTGTGTTACAGCACCAGCCTGTGTCCATTCATACTGTTGGGACAGGGTAAGAAGAGATTTCTAACTCAAGTGATTATTTTTCTAGCTCCAAGAGGCTGGAATTTCTGGAAATGCAAAATCCGTACATCAGCTGTCTGCTGACTTGCACGGGTTTGAGAAATGCTGCTTTTCTATGCAAGCTATAAAAATGGAAGGTGCCCATGGGATATCTGTGGAGTTACCACTAGGATCCACTAAAATGTCACTTTCATATTGCACTAATAATCTTAAAAGACCATATGCAGGTGGCTCTGCATGACTTCAGATTTCTCTAGTAATACACATGTCCACTCGGTTAAAAAGATGAAGGAAATGAGCTACCTTGTTCACATACATAGTTCTGTGACTTTGTCAGAATGAACAGGGCCTTATATACTGTCTCTTTTGACTCCTGACAAATAAGGAGACATCAACAACTCAGCTATTATTAGATAATAAACTGAATGTGGACAAGGAATAAAAAAAAGAAATGACTCTAGTCAAAAGCAGCACTCAATACTTCTATTAGAAAGGTGGCAGTAAGAAAAAGGTAATGTAAGTAACATAGTGTTTGAGGGAGCACAAAATGAGGCTCATTATAACAGGGCTATGGAGTCTAACATGATTGGCTATGGATATCCTGGCATGGATACTCCTGAAGAATACTTTGTTCCTGAAACTCTTTAATACTACAGTTACTTCACACACATTTTCCCATGTTCCCTAATAATAATTATTTTAAGTTGATGAAAGAGATCACAGCCAGAGACTCTGTTCTTTCTAGTGGCTCATTCACCTGAGCTCTTTCTAGTGCCTGCAACCAACATCTAACCTGTGTGTCTTCCCTAGTGACTCTCCAGAGGAACAGAATTATGAAATTTCTCTCAGTCTTTTTTTTATGCTAAAGCAGATGATAGAAAAAAATGCTGCAATTTTTTTTTAATTGCATGAGCCACTCATGCCTATGCTAGTGGACACAGATTAAGTGCAGCCTCCTGCCCAGCTGCAGAATTGACAGTTCTAGTGTAACTGACACAAGGCTCACTCCACCATGCTGTGGTACGCTACAATGGGGGAACGAGGCAGTGGACTGGGAAGGGCTGTGTGGAGGATGCTATGAGAGCAGAGCCTGAAAAAGCAAAGAATTTAGTTTGTCACAGACTAACGTAGCTGTCTAGGGGACAGCCACATGGAATAAGGCATTAGAGCAATGTGTCTCTAAGCCCCTCTCAAAGCCTTCTCCATCTAACCCTAGGAATGAAATGAGAAGAATATGTGAAGAAAGGTTACAAAAACATACTGTCATTGCTTTCTTTTTGTGATAGATTTTATATTAAGGGATGACAAGAAAAATATTGTGTCAAATAGGCTGAAAATAGCAACAAACTGTACTGAAGTACATTCATGAACTGACCAGAAAGATACTCTGACCAATTTCCTGCAATGTGTACAAGAGGTGATTCTTTTTCACCAGCAGCTATGAAAAAACATATAACCTGTTGCACATGATTTGTTTCTATTCCTGGGTTAACCTGCATGCTTTGTTTTCGAACGATGTTCAAGTTTCATTCCTTAAAATATGCATAGCTGGCAAACAAGCTAAGACAGAGACCATTTGGGTTTTGGCTCATCATAGGCGTGTTATGTATAAATAAAGAGATATATGAAATGCTGCAAAGACAAACGCTAGAAGGAGCAGTAAGAAACTTTTTAATGTCAAAGGTGGTGGTGGKGGKGGGGGGCAGGGGAGAGCATCTSAGAAGCCTGTGATTAATGTAGACTTTATTCAATAGGTCATTGAAAATAATCTAACACTCACATGAAAAAAAAGTGATTTCATTAATATAGATTCCTGTTTTCCTGGCAAGATGCCAATTTGTGACATAGCACAGCAAAATGAAGAACTAACTGCAATATAATGTTGACATTTACTTTCCTAAAGAATACCCACAAAAATTTAAAATATCTGAGGTTTTATCTACTGTAACTACTGAATGAATTTTGAGAATAAGTCTCTTAATACTAAGACAATGCTGACATAACATCAGCTTTTGTAACATAAAAGTAAACAGGGTCTGAACAGGGAGATCATAAACACAGTGTTAATACTATCATTTAACTAACACCATATATATATATATAGTATATTTATATGTAAAAGTGTTTGCATGCATGTCTGTCTCTCCCCATAGATAAACTAGGTATTTATATAAGAACAATGCAGATATATAATAATCATGTATCAGATGACAAAGGATTACTTTCATATATGTTCGCACGTCTATGTGCTTTAAAATATATACATGTACATATTCCTGTAGACACCCCATCACGTAAAAGCTTCCCTTCATTCCGTGTGCGCATGTGAGCTAGAGCACAGCCTGGAGCTGGCTGCTATGTCAGATGTGTCCGTGAGGTCTCACACACTCATTTAGCCGTAACGAAGGATAAATAACGAAGAGCTTTGCTATGAGAGATTTCACTTCTTGCAAGTATATTCAGTTTTAAACATACAAACAGTATTTTATACTAGCAGTGAGGACTTGTACTAAAAATTGTCACCGTCTTCTGTGACTGAGAGCTTCAAGAAACACCTTCGCAGTTTAGAATTTTCTTTCTTCATGCTACCTCCAGTACAAATATCTTCTTTTTTTGCTCTTAGAAGTGCTGTCAAAATATTAAACCAGCCTAAAGGAAGCAACTCAAATGTACTCTTCAATATATGGACAATTCCTACAATATGTTTCTTTAAAAAGGAAGAAACCATTTAAGCTTCTATTAAAAATCTCAATACCTTTAGACCACTGCATAATATAAATAAATAAATACCAGAAAAGATTCTGGATTTGCCTGCTTTCACAAGGACTTGCTTTACTTTTCCTTTGTGTTTCCTGGTTGATAGGGAAAATGCCAGGAGACCAGAAGTAGCAGCAGCAACAAAAAGGTCATGAAAAGTAAGTGCTAAGCAAATAAAAGAAATAAAATATATCATTTAAAGCATAAAGAAGATGGAAGACCATAGATCAATATGCTTGAGAGAGAAAATGAAAATGGGTCAGTTTGAAACAAATCAGAATCTCATAAAAAAAACAGCAAAACCATAAAAAAACAGAATGAATATTAATAGGAAGAAACTGCAAATAAAATGGAAGCAACAAGAGCAACAGGTGAAAGACAGTTTTGGTTTGGCATTTTGCATTTATTTCATCTTATACAGAAGACTTGAATGGAAGCGGCAGCTTTTGGATTCCTCCAAAACATGGGCATGCTGTGGGTGGCCATGACCCCATGGTGTGAAACGACAGGAAGACAGGACCAGCCCATTTCAAGCTTTTCTGACGCTTGAAAGCAAAGCTGGTGCCTCTCTCTTCCATTTACTTTGCAAGCTAAACAGTCAAAACCAAACCAGCCCTCTGGCACCTCACAGGTGCTGATCAGTTCAAAAGCTGAAGGCCAACCAAATCCCTACATGTCTTTCTCCAGGGGATATCAGACTTCAAACGTGGGCACAGACTAGAGCACAGTGCTGTTGGAGGTCACACAGCTTGCGCTCCTGAGCAAGCCGAGAGGATGACAGCCGGCCTGCCTTCCTCTAGACACCAAGGGAGACCCTGGCCTCTGCTAGACACCCATCCCCTAAGCCTATAAAAGCACCACCACAAAGCGCACAAAGACAAACAGCAACCAGTGGTCACCGCCCAAATAGGTGGCATTTCACTGGTAACAAGACACCAGCTCCTGAAAGAGAAACTCACCAAATTAGTATGGTTTATCTGTTTTGGCAAGTAAGTGACCAACAGTTGTAGCCAGAATTTGTGAAGAACACTTAGTAACAGACCCAAGAAAGGGCTTTAGTTGGGCAACACACAGATGGAGGAAAGGGGCAGCTGGTATGATGCATAGTTCTGTAATGACCTAAATCAAAAGGCAAGTTTTACAAAACGTGGCTGTAAGTTTGATGCATGGTCAGCACAACGTAAGCTCCCCGCAGTGAAGAGGCCTTCAGTGAAGAGGCCACTGGCCGCGGCCGGTGACCGCGCGCTGCGGCTGCCTGTGCCGCAGCTGTGGCAGCCAAGCACGAGCCCGCGGCTGCTCCCAGCCTGTGCGTGCAGCACTGGTGCCGGGGCTGGCGGGCATGCGGGGCCGCCTCGTGCCACGCTGACGGACACCGACAGGGCAGCAGCACGCCTACAGCTGCAGCATGGTACACATCCCAACCTGTTTGCTCCTTTTCCATAACAAGAGYAATATACGCATAAAGTAACTGGGTCTTATGTGTTCTTCAAGGCTACTAGAACCTAAAACCCTACTTCAGCTGTTTATTTTGCTTTGTGTATTTTTTTAAATAATTTGTTCTTAAACATCTCCTGAACCCACGCTGTGCAGTAATTTACACAAATATTCACAGGCAACTCTGCGCGCAGTATATATAATTTTATTGTTTTGACTTAAAAGTCACAAGACTGAAATAAAAATGCACGGGTGGCATTTTGCCATACTGCCCCTTGAGAACAAGAGGCTGTCAGCCTGAGCGCCCTGCCAACAGGTTGCTGTGCACTAGACTAAACTGAACAGCAATAAGTCTACACTGCAGAGCTTTGCTGAAAGATGTGATCACACCTCCTAATGTGACTCTATGGCTCTGTTACTTACAGCTAAATTACATTATTATGACTTCATTGTTGAATCCCAATTCTCCTAATTATAGCCTAGAGATCTATTATTTGATTTTGTAACACCAAGTGCTTCTTTTCTAAATCATGTAATCTCTTGTAGCTTATTAATGTCAGGTTTGTGCACACGCAGGGAATTGGTTGTTTGCCAGGCAGAATCAAATTTTCAAATTTTCACTGTGTTATGTTGCAGGGGTTTGCTTGTTACAATCTAATTATATTGGCACTGAAAGCAAATTTATATTATAAAGCACTTTAACTCTTTCACTGAAACATATTTGCATATGTAAGTGTCTTGCCATTGGTCTATTAGCCATTTCACTGGAAAATTTTTATGGGATTGTGTAGAAAAGAATAATGATTCTGAAACCATTAACTATTTAGCCTCCTTTGAAAATGTGATTGTGCTATTTTAAAGCCATGCTCACTGTAATAACCCCATGAGTTAAATGCAAGTAGGTGCCACACATGCAACTGCCTTTAAGCCTCATAATGACAAAAATGGAAAATGGAAATTTATTGTATTATTAGATGACATAAATTTTAAAATGCCATTTTAAACTAAGCCTCTATTTCCCCAGTATAAAAGCTGTCTGGCAGGTGGTTTGGGTTTTATTTACATAATTCCTAGTAATGTTAAATATACTTGGTTATGAGCATTTTATAGTAGGAGCAGGCTCTAAAGGTTTAAAGTTCCAATTCTGTGCATGTCGTCAGCTTCTGCTGACTTTTTAGAGGAAGCTGTAGGGACTCGCAATCTTGCAGACTCAGAGAGCAAACAAGAGGGAACCAAGGGTCCACAGATCTCAAGGGCTCTTCCCTCCTGCTGGGAAAGGGGAGGTATAAGTGAAATTAAAGGGTTGAGGCTATAGGTGAAATTAACGTGCACTTTAAACGACATGAAAGAAAGATTCTCAGGACTGCAAGGCCCTGACCTGGTCTGCCTTTCTCTCAGCTTAAATAAAACGCTGCCGTTTTCCTGTTTATCTCATGTGGTGTAGCTGTGAGCAGCTGCTGTAAGGAGGGGAATTAGCTCCCCGCTAAGAGGCCTCTACTCCTCTTGCTTCTGAGGCAAGGACTGTGTGGYTGCAGGTGAGCTTACATAAGCATTCTGGTGTTTTTTTTTTTTTAAATTCCCCCACATTCTCTCTCTAGTTGTCCATCAGATCACTGATTTGGATTCATCTGCACTCAGAAGATGAAGCAACTCATTTCCATGCAGGAGAAAAAAGGGCAAAACCATGCAGTTCGGGCAGAAGGAGAGGAAAAGGAGAGCAGGACTTTTGCTCTCAACAGGAATCTGGATTAGGTAGAATGTGCAACTTTATCCTGAGGTGCTCACAGTTTGCCTCCCCTGGCAGCCATGACATAAAAATCAGATGCTCTATGAGGCTGAGTAACATACGTTCTGCCTTCCCTCCTCCTACCACGTGGAGAACAGTAACAGGACTGATGCTCAGGCATTTTGAGGGTTCTGTTTAAACTCCCACTGACCAGTACAAAATGTTGCTTAGGGCATGATTCTCCTCAACAAAGGCTCTCTGCCATCAGAGAAGGAAGAGAATAGATCAGTATTCAGAGCCAAGGCCTAGGGCTGAGCTCCTTAGGAAGGGTTTGTCACTTGGTGCGTGTATGAATATATTTATTAATAGATTTAATGGATTGAGGCACAGTCTTCATTGCTGTAGTAAGACAGATGTTTATGTACCAATAAAAATACAGAATTACCATGGAAAAAACTCATCTAGACATAGTTGTCATTACAAGTTAGTGGAYTGCAAAATAGAATAGTCTCTCCCCTGCTGCCCTACCTTTGGGCTTTGCTGGCCTTGATGTTTAGTCTACCAAATTCAGTAGGATTCTTTCCACCGCCTTCCGTGAGGGCTACATCTGTATGCTCCAGATACCTAATGAAAGTGGTACCTTAGATAGTATTCTTTGATAATTCGTAGTAAAAATACTGATGCATTGCTGTTAACTGTGATAAATCAATTAGGTGTGCTGTGTTTCTCAGGAATAGTTATTGAATGTGTTATTACTGCTTTATTTGTTCTTAAAGAATCTTATATACATATTCTTCCATCTAGACGCATGTTGAAATAGACTAACTTGGTCTATTGGAAACTCTGTTGGTAAACTAATTGCCTTGTCATTTAAACAAGATCCGTACTGTAAGTTTTGTGCTCCTTGTTAAGAGGTTTTTTTTTTTTTTTAGCGGTCCAGTCCACGGTCACCAGACTAAAAGGTAGCTGACATCTGTTTATGTAGCTAGTGCTCCTTACTGAATCAAATCTAATGTCAGCTCTGCTCAGGGTATAATGAAGTGTTGCTTGCAATGCCTATTCCAAACACCCCATGGGTGGGCTTTCCTGCTCAAGAAATGTGCAAACTCTATAGCAAGATTTAATGGGTTGGTTTATGCATGGATCAGCATGCATTGCATGTGAGTGGGTTGGTTTACATGGGGATCACTTTATACGGCGCATGAATATTTTTAGTATTTGTACAGATTATCATCTCCACTCTAAGTGAACATGTGAAAAGAGAGGTGCAGAAACAACTGATGGTTCTATAGAGAGAGATGCTTTCTCTATATGCTTTGATTCTGCAAAAAACATCCAAGATCACTTTCAAACTAAACCTCAGTCAAATGAAAAGGATTTTGATGCGAGAATAAGATACTGGGGAAAAGTCAGTGTAAAGATACAGTGTAACAAATGTGCATTGTATGCACTAAGTTACAAATGCTGTATTTAGTAAATCTGGAGAATTTTAACGTCTTTGAGCTGATTCCAGTTGAAACTAGGCATCCTATTAAGGTTCATTTCAACCTGCATAAATGAGAAGAGTCATTATCTACATTAGAATTACACCACAAATAACACAGAATCATCACAGAATGATTAGGGTTGGAAAAGAGCTTCAAGATCATTGAGTCCAACTGCAAACCCCTCAATACCATACCTGCTAAACCACGCCCCTACGTGCCTCATCTACACTTTTTTTTGAAACGCTAACAAAAGAAAGGTTTAGTTTGCTTAGAGATCTATGTTTCCCACACAGGAAGTTCATGCATAAAAGCAGCAGCAAATTACTAAGCAACGCAAGCACTACAAAATTTGAAAGAACTCTTGTGTTTTCTGTGGCATAAGTATGAGCGATTTGACCAAGGAAAGTAATAGTCCATAATAAAGAAGCGATGAAAAGCAATTACACAGCAAATTACCCTTCTGTAAGGGCATTCAGTGAGAAATACTGATCTGTGGCCACTTAATGTAATTTGCAGCAAATCACTGATCAAATGTATGGATACAGCTGAAGGACTTTTTTATTGTGTTATTAAAGTAGCATATTCAAGTTACTGAAGTAGCACATTTAACAGTTTTACATAGCTATACAATAAGGAGATGAGTTTCTTATCCAAAATCAATCTAGTACTTAAGACGTTCCTTATAGCAGATTCATGGGATTATGGTCAATAAACAGATTGTGATATTTGCTGATGGGGCAAGGAGGCAATTTGTCATGGGGCAATCATCTGCCATGTTTGCCCCAATTTCTTCGGCCAATCAAGTCAAAACATCATTAAAGATTCTGAAACAAATTCTGTGAACTCGCCGCAGAAACTGCACTGACAATTTGGTTTCTGAATCCTGTATCAATCACACTACCTGCTAACAGGCCAGTTTGCTTCTTCTACTGACATAACAACTTTGCTGCTTCTGCCCTCTGTGCTAATGTAGCTGATGCCATAGATGCCTTTGTTGGTCTTGCACACTCTTCCTCTGCAGTGTGTTGCACATACACGCTGGCCCAAGCACCTAAACTGCAATGCCTATTTTTGAGGAGTAGCACAGGCAGACGATACAAGCTGCAGTGCAACTGCAGGTGAGGAAAAAAGCTGGGAATAGAACTAAGGTCTCCTAAGCCCTAGAGCTGTGATTTCATTGTTGCCCTTCTTAACACTTATATGTACTGCATTTCTTTCCTTTTATGTTATGTCTCAAAACTGTGCTGTTTCAGCTGGATTTAATGCATATGTGTTCATGTGTATTTTTCCTGGTAAGCATTTTAATACAAAATCAATTATTAATAACAGGGGGAAATGAAGAATATGAACCAAAAGGACCCATACTAGACCAATTTTGGTTGGCTGTATGACTCATTAATGAACTTCACTCAGTGCTGCTATTGTGCTGAGTGCCTCATAATGAAATGCAGGGGGTTAATGGCTGCAGTGCAGTGGGTTTAAGTAAAACCCCAGCAGGTGTGTTCCTTAATGAAGTGTTAATGGTGAGACAGGTGCATGTAAATATGGAGCAGGAGGGCACAGCAATGGTGGGGGTGTGAGCAGTATGGTTGTCAAGTGCTGTAATAGAAGTTACTGCATCACCTAGGAGCTAATTGTACTGTAGTCATTGATACAAAGTAYCTCTGAAGGATTTTATCTATAATGAAGCATTCTATGTCATTTCCCCTTCAGGAAATGAGGCCGAAACTAGAAAACTCCAGTGGTGACTCGATTTCTAATGTTCTTTGGGTAAACAGTTCTTTGTAAGTATCTCGGTGAGTTTTTTTCCTGGGTCAGTCTCTAATTTGTTGCATGTTGGCTGTACAGACAGATATGCAAGGGGGACAGAGTCCAGACACCTTATATTGAAAAAATTTCTGTAAAGTCTCTTCCAGAAGAAGGAAAAAAAAAATGTTATCTTGATGGGTCAAAGGCCCTGTTGTTCAGTGAATGAGCGAGAAGAAAGAMTAAAAATAATCAACCTTAAATGTCTAACTTCAGCACCAAATAAGATCCAGGCCTTATAGTCAGCAGAGATTCAAATATCCTCAAATGGTAAGGAACAGTTTTTTTGGGTGCCTAACAGCACAGGAAGTAACTTCTAGTGAAGAGTAGCTGTACAGCAACAGTTTCATAACTGCAGGTTGTGCAGGAGCCACTAAAGAAGTCCTTTCACAAAGCTGAGGCTCTCCTTAGGAAAATGAAATTACTCTTTCCTACCAAAATTTCCTATGAACTTACATATTCCTATCTTAGGAGACTAATCCCCTTCAGTAATCAGTTTATTATGCTTAYTTGATTTTGCAAATAGTAATAAAATTGTTATTACCAACAATATGCACATTAGGAGTGATAAAATTATCAGAATCTCATAGATTATACAAAGTCTTAGAGGTTTCAAAGTGCCCTTAATTTACTTTACATTTCCCCAGAACTTTTTCAATATTTTTGTGAAGTATTATTTGAAAGAGGTAGAATTATTGCGAGTTATGCAATCTGAAGGAAAACATGATCCTTGTTTAGGACATCTCCTGCAGTATTTGAGAGCTTTTTGCTGTCCCTACTTGGTAGCATGGTTATTTCTGTCAATACCATCCAGATGTCTTTCCTCATGGTCTCTCTAAATCTTGTTCTGTGAGCAGGGCCCTTCCCTGGTGCCTTCACCTCCCTCTCTGTTCCTTCTTGTTCTTGTCTCAATGCTCTTCACTGTTTTTTCTTCTCGAATCACCTCTCTCATTCCATCAGTTTATGGAATTTCATCAGTTTATCTCAGAAAAGAGACAAGGCGGGTAGGCCCACTCCAAAGTACTGCTGTTTGATTTTTCTTGTTTTAATTATGTTTGTATTATTTTAGGCAGTCTTAATATTTGTCTTAGGCAGTATTTTGGGATGTAGAAGGCAGACAATGTCAAACTGTAAGGCACACAATGTCAAAYTGTGATTATCTGTAGTAATAATCACAGATCCAGATCTTGCCATCTATTCCCCTGAATATCTACTGAGCAGGAGTATGATGAGGGTAAAGAGTGGTTTGGAGACCTTCCATAMCTGCCTGGCTGCCACTCTGTGCCATGTGCTCTGGGTGTCCCTGCTGGAGCAGGGAGGTTGGACTAGATGATCTCCAGAGGTCCCTTCCAACCTCAACCATTCTGTGATTCTGCGTGACTCTGTAATATCATCACGCTCTATGTAAAAGAAATAATTCACTTGTCAAAATCTTTCCATCTCCGCAGCCTCAACCTAGCACTGCCTTAACGGCCACTCCTTATGCTGGAGGCTGCTAATAACAGCTTTCCTCCCAATCCAGGTGTTAGAGGCCTACTTTTCTATAATAAAATACAGAGCTGTGATTCTGGGAAGCAATGTTTGCCATAAGTGTGTTTCCCACATGCTATGAAGTGTCATTGTTGTCCACACTACTCTGTTCACTTTATCCATCCTTTGGTTAAATCAGAATAAATCCTTTTGGAAGATGTACGATGAACAAAAAAATCTTAGTGGAAAAAAAAGTAAGGGTTTTACTGGTATTTTTATCTTTTTATTACTTCTTGTATTAGTGATAGTTTTATCTCCCTCTCAGTTGTAAAACAGGAATCTATGGTAAGTAGGCTCCAAATGTCATCCTCAGGGTATTTCTTCAGGGACCTGACATGGGCACCATTAGCTCAGATTACTGAATTACCTGCTGGCATTCTGCAGGTACCTAAAGAAATACTATGAATACATTGCTGGAATTTGCATTAAATGTGAATGGGTAGTAAAAAAAATTCTGGATTCTTTGACCTCTTTGTGGTTTGTATTAAAAAACAGCTAACTAAGATCTCTTATGTTAGAACAGCTGCATGCTTTTAAAAAGGCTCCTAAAAATTATTTACTCTTAAAAATGTCTTTATTTWTAACTTTTCATGGTAGAAAATTAAAATGGTCCATTCCTACTAAATGACACCACAAAAAAATTAAAATGGAAAGGCAGAAGTTTAAAGACACAGCTTGAGTCTCATGGAAAAAGAAGAAAATCTAACACTAACCTCCAAAGGCTGCTTGTTGCTCTGTAAGGTAGTCTTACGACGTGTTCATTTTTTTTCAGTTTGTAAGGGAAGCTGACAGGCACTTTGGACAACTTATCATGACACTATTTGCCATAAACGTGACACAGTGCTTCATAAATATGACAAAGTACTTTCAAAAGAACCGCTGACTTTTAAGGGTGTCCTACTTCTCTAAAAGCAGGATATTTACTGTAAGTGCAGATTGTTGAGATTCTCAGCTAATTTGCTACCTGCACATCTTTAATGCATTTGTGAATACTCATAAGAAGTTCATAATTTTAAGTGTCTATGAGATGATTGTGTTTTAAACCAGGTCTGACAGCACAATAGACTCCAATAAAAGAAAGCATCAGTTCCATGAGGAATGCTTATACAGAAGAGCAATGTGAATGCAAATAATATAAAAACTAATTGACAAAATTGAAATRCAAAAACTGCATGCATTATTTCTGTACTGCACCCTCTCCACATCACTATCTCCATATCCACACATAAAAATACTATTGTTATAAGAAGAGTGTTCTAATGAAAACTGAAACATCCAAGAATTAAGATAAAATACAACTGCTTCCCATTAGAGTGCTTCATTAAATACTCTTAAAAAAAGATGACAGATATTTAAATCTTCACATGTACTTCAAAATGCTTCCCACTATAAGCAGTTTCTGATACATTAAGATATTCCTATACTATCTAGTTGAAATGAATTACAATTATGGTATGATGGGCATCTGTAAATTCYGGGTTTCTTTCCTGACAGACTAAAAAAATATCATCTGAATACAGCCTTCTTYCAGAAGAGATCAAATAGTCTTTCATAATTCAAACAAGGTAATGATCTCAACAGCAACTTCCTACAGCACTACTCTTGCATTATGATACACCATAGGATGCACCAGAAACAGCACTGCATGAGATTTTTTACTGTGAGAACAAAMACACTATAGTAAAAAGAAACAATGTCCGAGTAAAGACAGGTGGTAAACACTATAGTTGAGAACAAAAGAAATACTTCTGTTTCAGTCTCCCYAAAGGAATTGGTCTAGGTTTTCCAGATACGGCCTGATAACAGATCAGGCCAAGTCCACAAAACCCTTGCTGGAAAGGGCAGTTACACTGTATTGCATTTACATGTCTTCAGCTACCACCAGTATAAATTTAGGAACTGGAGCACCTCCTTGCTGAAGTGCTACTGAAAGTTGCTTCATGAACCTTTTTTAATAGTGCTTGCTGAGGAAGTTGCCAGGTCTACCTCTACTCCATGCACCTAGCCCTACAGCGCTACACCTGAGCTAACACTCATGAACTTATGGAGATTAGACTTGACTCTGTTCATAAAATTACAGTTCTTCCTATTTATTCCAGAAGTGAAGAGCAAGGTGAAAAGAACCTCAGAGATGAGTATCTTGAGACACAGATGGTATGGAACATCTCTCGTATGAAGAGAGGCTGAGYGAGCTGGGCCTGTTTTCTCTGGAGAAGAGACGGCTCAGAGGGGATMTGATTAATGTGTATAAGTTCAGGAAGGGAGAATGCAGGGAGGAAGGGGACAGGCTGTTCTCACTGGTGGCCAGCGATAGGACGAGGGGTAATGGCCACAAGCTGRAGCATAAGAAGTTCCGTCTCCAGGTGAGGAGCAACTTCTTTACTGTGARGGTGACAGAGCAGTGGAACAGGCTGCCCAGGGAGGTTGTGGAGTCTCCTTCTCTGGAGATCTTCAAAACCTGCCTGGATGCCACCCTGTGCCACATGCTGTAGGTGTGCCTGCTTGAGCAGGAAGGTTGGACTAGATGATCTGTAGAGGTCCCTTCCAACCTTRAATATTCTGTGATATTCTGTATTTATGCAGAGGCTTTACCTGCAATAGTAGGAAAGTGTTCCACAAATGTTACCTACTGTGAAAATCTAGGGAAAYGCATCCTAAGGCATCAATGTATCAGTCTAGATGGGAACTTTTTAAACAAGGCTGAAAATGAAGTAGAAGTCCATTTGTCACTAAAATTACAGTGAGGTCTAAAGGGAAATAAATTGCAGTAGCATCGCCAGAGAGAGAAAAAGGAGTAACAGGATAATCTGAGCAGTATCTGCTATGTTTATGCACAGAAGGCACAAGTTATGGGGAACAAAATGAAGCCCTATTGTCCACCCAAGTGGGCATTTAACTGGTGTGTCAGAGACTTTGATGAACACAGGGTGCTAACACTGATCTAAGTTGCTTCAGGAGAGGAGGGAAAAGTGAAACAAATTTCAATATATGTGAAGACTGTGTATACTAACCCTGCAGTTCTGGTAGGAGAGAAATCGATGTATCTCACATCTCCARGTAGAGTAGAAGAATCTGCAACGTAATTTTATGATGGTGATGGATTATTTAATCTGATGGCAATGATTAATGACAATTATTCAAACGGGGAGAACCATGGTAACGGGGTGGACATGAGGGGATGGTGATGAGTTTTACCCTACCCAGTTTAGATTTATTTCTAACTAATGAGGAGTAACTGGCTCAAAATCAAAAGATGAATGTGATGGTGGACATGATTTACAAGAAAAAAGATAGTGGGAATCACAGCCCTAGGACAGGAAGTTGACAAATTGAGCAGACATCAGTGAAAACATGCACCTGGTGCAGGCAGATTCTTTTGTGAAAAAAATACGGGAAGCAGAGCTTCAGACAAAGTGCTGGTTGTGACATTCAAGTCACAATAACCATCTGTAAATATAAAAAGAAATATGGAAGCATCAGGATCACCTTCATGTAAGGCTTAGCTCAAAAAGGCTGAGGTGCAAAATGACTTATTATTATCAAAACAAAGCAATGGGGATAATGAAAAAAAGGTCTCTKGATGCATGACAAGTCAAGGAAATAAAGGAAGTGTTAATGACATGGAAAAGGAAGGAAAAGGACATGTCCAGAACAGACTAAAATATTTTATGTTTTTCTTGAGTCCATCTTCATCAGAGGTTAGTTGCAAAATCAAAATATTTCATTCCAAASAGTTGTGTGCAATTTACAAAAGGGAGAGCATAGGTTAAAGTGTGTTTAGATGAGCTAGATGCATTTCAGCCAGCAAGGCCTGATAGAAAATTCACCTTGAAGTAACTCCTAGAATGAATCGAGGCAATCTCTGAACCAGAAGCAATCATTTTCAAGAATACAGGAAGGCTGGGGTACACCCCACCAGACTGGAGAAGGCAAACATGGCAACTGTCTTTAAAAGAAGAGGCCTTCAAGTACACAGGCTCTGAGAACGTACTAGGCCCTTCCCTCAAAAAATAAGTCCTTAAAAAAATACACAGAATCACTCGTCAGTTCTGAAAGCTACRCTTTGGATTTACTGGATACAGAGCAAAACTTCCACAGAGTTTTCTGTCAGTTGATTCATACATGTAATTGCCTGAACAGGCACATTATTATTTTCAAGAATGGTGATCAGTGGAAGCTACAAAGCTTGAGATGTATTTCCTATCAAAGGCAGGAGGAATGAATGCATATCCTTCCATCAGGGAATCGGAGTCAAGCTGGCACAATACAATTAACTTTGAGTCTCAGACTGTTTTTATTTCTACAAATTTATTTTTCCCTGCCACAAGATACGAACTAGTACGTTTAGTTAGAAAAACATGCTTAATTGTATGCTGCATAAATTCCCATTTAAAAAGAAAACGTTTTTCAAATAAAGTTCTTTAAATGTTTTGTGAGACATCTGGACTTTTTTTCATATATATAAAGGATCTGAAAGGAATTTTGAATCCCAGGTTCCTTGTAGCTCTCACATCTTCATACAAAGGCGGCATATTAGAACGTGTTTGCTGCTGGGAACCGACTGCACAATTACTAAGGTAGTAAAAGGTCTCCTACTAAGTACAGGTTTGATCCGGTAGTGCCTAGGATTTTTGCCTGAGGGTCGCACTTAAAATGACTGTAAATGGCATGCAAGGTGGGGAAGAGCTTTGAAAGACTGTTTCCTCCTCTTACTCTCTAGTGTCTACTGGCTGCATTCACTCCAGCAGTGCCTGTTTCCGGCTGTGGGTCAGGGTATTGGTGAGAGATGGCGTCACGGCCACCCTTCACTTCCTCTGAAAAGAAATTTTAGTCTGTTAGAGTTCCAAAGAAAAGCTTCAAGGAAAAACTGCAAGGAGTCAAAWAATGGAAGACTATTAAAAGAATGAAGAGTTCTTATCATTTAATGTGATATCCCAGAGTAAACCTTCCAATTTTTGATGGACTCAAGCAAAAGGAATGGTCTCTCAGGCTTTTAACTGCAATGTTGTCATCTTACTCCTTACAAACCATGCTCTCTATGGTTTGAAAATCACAGTTGTTTTGACAAATGAATTCTTGTCTAGTGCTGTAGGAAAACACCCACTTGCAACAGGTTTCAGAAGTCCCTGAAAACGYAGGTGACCACCTCCCATAGAAGGTCAATGGCAACCAGGTGTTTAACTCAKATAAGCTCTTCTGTAAATCTCACCTGAAATTCCTGTTATTTTCAATTAAGTGTTTTGCCTGTTGAACTAAAGGATCAGAATTGACTCCTGCACAGTATGTTTCTTATAATTACTCACAATGGGAGACTCTACTCACAGCCAACTGGGAGGCATTTCTGAATCTCTGATTTCTAACATTCTCTACTTTCTCACCCCACAGTAGGAACAGACTGCCTTATACTGCTGACAATTTATGTCTCCTCTGTAACACCCACCTACATAACATCTATGTTGAGCATTTAGGTTCACACTAATAGCCCCTGAGAATCAATTACCATAAGAAGATCCGTTTCTTTACACTTCAGCTGATGAATCAGTCATAGGTTAAAACAGAAGGAGGTAAAAAGCCAGCATGTTTGCACTGATTTTTAAAAAAACTTTACTTACTAAAATACTCTGGATATGGATTAACCTCTTTGTTGTATGCATGTTCAGTTACCGTTTTACCTGCCTTAAAATAGCTTTTCATAGATGAATTAGGCAAAAAAAAAAAAAAAAAAAAGGATTCAAGGTGAACTGTATTTTTTATACACTCATTCCAGTGTAGTTTTGTGTCCTTGTGCAACAATAGGATACAGTCTGTTTAACTGGCACACCCTGGTGGAAGTAAGTATGATAGCAAGCTGCTTGCAAGCTGAAACCGACCCCAGGCTTTAATTATTTTGCAAAGATGGTGCAAAACGGCCTAAGGAGAAATACAGAAGTATCTTTTCCAAACTGCAATACCTGTTTACTTACAAACCTGGAGAGAGTCCTGCCATGAGGACTTTGCTCTTCCTCACAGTCAGGCATCTCTGGGTCCTTGTGAGCACCTTGCCCTCTTCCTAGAAAGCTTTTGATGACGGAAGTTCTGCAAAGACTAGTCCCTTCTACCCTTTTCCAAAGCTTCTGCCCACGTACAGCTCTCTTCTCTGGAAAGAATCTCATATCTTTCTGGATTTGTGTTTCATAATTTAATAAAAGTTTTAAGGATAAAGTAATGACTTGAATATTCTTCCTCAAATTCAAGAGTGTATCATCTAGAGTAGATCTCAAAACTCAAAGATATTGCCAAACACCTTCTTTAAGCCTTTTCAAAATGCTGTTTCAAAATACCTTCTCACCATTGCTAATCAAATTCATAGTAATATTGTTTACTAAAAGAAGCCTTTCTTTCATATCAGGTTCTCTGTACCTMCACCTCTCTCCCTCCAACCTTCCTTGTACTTAGGCCCTGCCAATCTGAGGTCTTTAACACGGCAGCTAAAGCTGTTAAGGATTCTGGACACACCAAAATTAGGGTTGTGGGAGCAGAACAGAGTAACTCTTGGGAACAGTGAGTTCACAAGTGATGTTTTCCCTGATACATAGTTTCCTACAATAAAGAGTGAGCCCCAGGTTCTGTCCCTTAGCTGYAGGCAGCAAGGTACCTTTCTAAATAGAAAACTGTAAAGAATTATCACCTCTTTCTAGAAGGAGAAAATCCCTRATTAGAAAGGAAATGAGAATAACTTGGATATTGACTGACAGTACAATCTTCCAAAAAAACTTTCTAACCTGTGATTTTATCATGTATGTACAGYGGCAATAGAGACAATGAATAAGCAAAGATGATTATCACGAAATATTGGCAAATACTTCCTAAGCAAAAGCAAAATTACTAAGACACCAGGTGAAAAAGCACTGAAACTGTTCACCTCGCAACACTTGAACTCTTCCTACTTCACAGTAAGAAGATGATTTATTGGGATTATTCCATYTTTTTGGAAGAACACCCACTTCAACTTAATTAAATATCCTGAAAAGTATTTTGTAAAAGATCTGTATTATTAATGTTAATGCAAGACAGCATTGTTATTTACCATCTGAGGTATTCATATCTGAGCAGCATTGTTTTTTACAATTTCCATCTGAGATGTGTAGAAATCATCTGAGTTTCACTCAGTGCTACAGCTTCACAGCAATTTACAAATTACAGATCCTTATTTCAGGAGTGAAAATACTTTATTTTCAATTTGCTTTTCTCTTTCCTTTTATATTGCCCTCCATATTAAAAAGAGAAAAAGAGAAGTTTCATGGTCAAACTTTTATCCTCAGTTTCATGTATGTAATCCTGGTGTATGAATGATGTATAGAAGACATAAATCAAGTTTCTCTTCGGAATGAAACCATGGTTAAGAAGAATTTCAGAAATATCTCAGTCACCACAGTCAGTAACATCTTTGCCCCTGAAAGCACTTGTGGGGCACATCTGGTAAAAGAAGATTACACTTTTTCTATAAATCCTTTCTGGAGTGAAATCACAATTCAAATAAATAAAGCAAGGAAGCAACCTAACGTGAATAGGTGTTTTACAGACCAGAGAATTTATGATGGCAGGAACCAAACTGCAACATTAAGCAGACAGTGTTCAGACAGCACCATGTAAAGCATGGAGGCACTGTAGCTGCGGCTGTCCTGATAACAAAGAAACTTTGCAAGGCACAGTGTCCTGTGAGCTTCCTGCCAGCTTTCCTGTATTGACATGCAGAAGCCGCGCTGTGATTCCACTTAGAGACTCATGGAAAAGTTCTGTCATTGTAGTTGTTACGCCCTGGTGAGTGGACTCCATTTTATTCCCCAATCAATGAGCGAAGAGTACGCTCCCAGAGTGCTTTGTCAAGATGTAACCTGTATCTTTGCTGCTAAGCAGTATTGTATTTCTGCTTCTAATAAAATTAAAAAACTCAAATAAACCATTAATGTATTGCCTGTTAGCTGTAACTTTCTTGTTAACTTCATTTTCAAGGGGAAAAAAAAGCTTTCAACAGTTGTTTCTCCACAAAGGGTAAATCCTTATATACTTGTCTTTGTATTATACTACTGAGTGTTGACCAAATCTAAGCAATTATTAACTATGTGCCCCTTTGTAAGGATTTCAGTCTTCCTAGAAAGTTGTGTTCCCCTACATTCCATGGGCTTGCTCCAGAGTCCATAGAGTCAACTGGACTTATTCAAGTGTGCTGTGGTCTGGATTCCGTGTGCCCTGGTTATTTGGCATTGTTAGTGCAACTACATTYCTGCAGTCCATGATTCTTGTGCCACATCTTCCCATAGTACAATTTCTGATTCATCTTTCCAGAACTTATTTGCAGGTGGTCTCATTCACTTTTTCACATTCTGCAAGTTGAATTAGCTCATCTTTACCTTGATGATCACACATGGACATGGGTTAGTTTGGGTCCTGGAGACATGTTAACCTGTGGTTACTGGCTTGTGTATCTGATCCCTGACRTTTTCTCATACTAGAGCAATTCAGTAAAGTAAAATAAATTTTCACATACTTACTGTATAATTCTTCTACTTTTTWAAAAATAATTTTTACCATAGTTATTTGTAGTTACCATTTGTTATTACCATAGTCTTACAGTGCAGGTCTACTTTCCTTTGGCCACAACACTCAGCCATGTCTTAGCKGAAAACAATAAAATTTAGTCCTCAGGACTTCTTATTCCCCAGCCATTCATAAATGCAGAAACTCCTTTTTTGATCTTATCACTTCTTCACAATACTGCTGAAACACATATTTAATGTAATAAGGGGTATTTTAAAATAACATAAATAAATGGGAAAACAACACTACATCACTTTAAGTGCTCCTAACTGGAGCTCATGAATGGTTCACAACAAATAGGAAAGATACCATGTATATATATAAATCATTTGTGAAACAGAGTTAAAATTAATGACAAAGTTGAGTTCCATTTGTGGTTAATTTTCAATTAGACGCACCCAAGAATAAAATACTTATCAAAGATAGCTACCAATTAGTTTTTAATTCAAAACATTTCCAGAAAGCAKTTCTCAAATCTCTATTGATATCTCTCCAACAACCTCTTAATTGTAGCAAGTTGGTGGTAAAGAAAAAAAAAAACCTACTTTAAATGAGAGAGATGTATTCCGTCTGCTGGAGCACACAGTATCCTTTTCTTAATTACTGCCAGGATTTCCCCTACACCATAAGCTTCCTCCAAAAGATTATATATAGACAGATATGTGTGTGTGCGTGCACATGTGCAGGCACATAGACGTATGCTTGCAGGAACACACCAGAATCTCTCTACCAAAATCTATCCTTTCTCCACTTACCTGCATGAGGTAGAAACAGACAGATCCCATTATTCTGCCTCCACCTAAGGTGAGGACACAGTCTTCAACATTCAGCCTAGTCCCATCTATCTTCCTCTGTGCACAGTCAAAATGAACTCACACTCTCCTGCACAGCCCAAAAAAAAAAAAAAAGAAAGAAAGAAAACTGAAGCCCATCCTGCACAGCAAGAATGTCGTCCACATGCTATCAGATGGGAGAACTTGCAAATGCTATTTAATTTATACATTTCAAGAGGGAATTTCCAAGCACATTATCATCCATGTCCTTCAGACCTGCAAAATCATCAGTACTGTATCCAAGACACAGTAGAAATGATCGTAAGGTGACCATGTTCAGCACTGAAAGCCCAAAACACCTTTCTCCAGTGGAGACTTAAAACCAAAACACTGCCTTCTTAAACCATATAGCTCTAAAAATGCTGAAGTCTTCTGAAACAGGTTTTAAAGAATCATCTGGCAGTTGCAAATATGGTTATATTGCAAATTCCAGACTGGGTAGAATACTTTCACCAAACTACCAGGGAAGATGAGTAAGTGAACTGTAAAGGAAACAAAYGATATAGGAAAGGATATTGCAGAGCATCCTCTGCAAGCAAGGACTGGATGTAAAATTCAGCACGGAAGGAACACAACATATTTAATAGCTGGCAGCATGATAAAAGCAGTCTGTTTTACACAGTTCTTGAATGTTTTCAAACATAATCTAAAATAATTTCAGACAATGTACCTCCTGGCATTCCTTAACTTACACAAAGACTGCACGAGATAGGTATGGTGGGCAGGTGAGAGTAAAGGATTATACTATGTATACTATGACCAGTTCCCAAATAACTTACCTGAAAGATAAACTGCATGTGCTCTGAAGCAGTATGCATATGTAGACAAAAGAATTCTRTAAATACTATAGCAGTAAATAAACTTTGTTACACTGCTTTTTAACATAATATAGCTGTTCTATCTTCCTTAGAAATTCAGTCTGGAAATGCCTTGGTTTTCTCAAAAACACTCCTGTGGAGTCTGGCATCTTCAGTAGATATTAATTCTGACAATTTTTAAGAACTCAGATTCAGTGTGTTTGTGCCAATAAGACACCACCTTGTTCTTCTCAGTTTATTTTGCAAATTCTGTTTTGTTTTCTGTACTTAGGAAATGCCTTTTTAACTGTCAGAAAACACAGTAATTACATGAAAGGATTTTTACAGACTGTTTATTTCTGCTTTTTTGGGGGGGGAATTAAGAATGCAGACATTCATAGTCTCTGACAGAGCAACTGAACAGAATTAGGAGGTGTCAGCAGATTCTCTGCCACAACAGACTAGATCATTCTTCCTTTCAAAGAAACTGTAAGGCTCTCATGCCATGCTCTAGCTWCCCAATATCCTACTTGCTTCACTTGGTTAGGAAGGTTGTCAAAGGAGTGCAGATGTCTTCCCTTCCATATAAGATCAGCTAAGCAGTAAAGCAGCAACATCTGCCTCTGGCTCATAGCACCTGCAGATGCACATGACTGCTTCAGCGATGGATTCCGCTTCATCCCATTATACAGGTAAGGTCAGCAATGGAAGCCAGAACTAAACACAAACTTCCATGAGGTTTTGGATTTTTCAGTGTGTTACAAGCCAAGCTGCCTTTAGGTTTTCAGTATATGTAGCAAATACTGTTATGGAGCCAAAGAAACACTTGGACCTTTTCAAGGGAAAGGTACACTACCTCTTAGCAGAAACAAAACTTATCAGCTATTGTGGCAGGCACATGGAAAAACAAATGAGAGGTGGAGCTGCCTCTAGCAAGTATTTTTTGTCTCTCATCAGAGAAGCATGGTCGGAATARTTGCTCTGACAAAGACCAGCAGCTCCAAGATCAAGATTACGACACATACCAACAGGCCAGAGAGGGAAATAGCTCACTTAGAGACCTCCCCTCTCATCCCCCCAAAGAAAAATCACTTGTAGTTGTGACTATCAGTCAGCCAAGGAACTACTGTCCCACCCGACTATTATACTGCATCTACAAGAAAGACACAGAAGTCACACACCAGTACCCGCAGCAATCCCCATATGCTAACTTTATTAAAATCATATTGTGCTTTTTGTTGTCACAGATTTTTTTATCTGAAGGAAAGTGTCCTCTCCCGGATGTTTTCTTCCCCCATTTCCCTTTTATGATGCTTAAGACTCTGCCTCCTCCTTCCTGTGGGTAATTGAAAAAAAACAAACCCACAAAAAAGGTCATCATTCCATCTCTGCTTTGTCTCCTGCTATAATAAAATGATCTTCCTTTATATTGTACTTTTATATGCTTGACAGCTATGCTTGACAGTTAGTAATAAAACTCTAGTTGTAATCTGCTTTCAGTTAGAAGAGTCATCTCGAAATCCTTTGGTATTCTTGTCAAAAATAATAATTGCTCATTGTCAACATTAACCCCTTGAGCCTGCAGATCCATCATTCCCTTTGCTCAACTTAACAAGCATCACTGCCTGCAACTGTCCGTTGCCGAGGTAATGGATGGGACCTTGTTGCCATTATAACCATTAGGTCCTCTTCCAATAGCAATTCATGGTGATATTTCCTAGAAATGGTTCAAAATATTTTCACCCAAGGCCCCTGTTTAAGTAAAAACAAAAGTCTCTTGCTAAATTAAAATAACACACAAAATTTCTGCTTAAGAAATGTGAAGTACACTTTTAATCAGAAAATATATAACCTCATTTTTTAAACTGATCTCTTTTTTTTTGCCAGAAAGTCAGATCCGAACACTTTATGCCATATACACTATTTAGGGCAAGTGGGATGGTGGCTGTGGTGAACTTTCACAGAATTTCCCATAAAAATGTTTCCTGGTCAGTTCCTTATAAGCGAGAAATAAATCAGCACCTGGGTACTGGAGGTTATCTGTGCTACAAGCAGAAAGCTGGGGATGTGGTAGAAGAATGGAGCACATTAATAACAGTATCTTTTTGGAAAAAAAAAATCCTTAAGACAAAAAAAAAAAAAAAACCTTATAGGAGCTAGAAATCCAGTCATTCTATGGAATAAAACACTGTGAAAGATGCCGATGAAATTTCAGTCTGCGAAACACAGCACAACTAATTTGTTTCCTCATCACTCCATTTTATTCACTCCTGGGCAAACTGATTAGAAAAGGTGCTTTCATTAGAAAGGTCCTTTCATTAGGAAACAAGAAGCAGCTAACAACAAGAAATGTGATTTTCCTAGGATCATGTGACTTGTCTTGCAACCTATTTCAAACACATTTTTGAAGTGTACTCTCTAGTTACATTAAGTAAGCCACATGCAAAATCAGGGTTGTGCAATGCTGGGATGGGTCACTCAGTGATAAGGTAGAATCATTCTTCTATGAACATTTTAAGAAAAAGCTACACAAGCAACTAATGGGGATAGCAGGTGAACCTGCTTTGGCTGTGAGCTGCTGAGATCTTGTCTCCAGGAGCTCTCTAATTCTCTATTCTCCAAATCTGTGCTGTTCCATCAGAGTCTATGTCTCCCCCCTACACTCAGTTCAGGCAGACACAGTCCTTGCAATAAAGACTGTACATATTTCTCAATGCTACACAGGTACTTGGCCTTTTCAGCATGTGATCTCCAAGACTCAGTCTTTGACCAAATTCTCAATCCTTCAGAAGCTCTCTAAATTTCAATTATCATGCAAAAGGGTTATCCACAGAAATACAAACTGTATTAAAGGAGAATGTTGTATCATGCTAATTAATAATTTTGCTACAAGCTTACTCACTCAAGCAACTCCAGAAAACTCAATATCCCAGTCCAATTTCTAGTTTGGTATTCKATCTAGCATTATGACATGCTTCTGTGAATTGGGGATAAACCCTAGAAAAGAGCAAGTAATGTAAGCCAATCGTCCCCAACTACTAAATGGAAATTTTCAGTAAATTAGTTCTTAATCATKTTTAGTCATCTCTTAAATAAAACCTCCCATAATCATCTTATTTACAAGGACGTAAAACTTATTTTTATCTGCAAATACCTATAAAAGTGCTGATATTAGTTACTAACAAGTTAATCCTCTATTAGTCTTCCTGGGTTTGAGTAAAATAGCACAAAAATCAGTTTCAGATYATGAAGAGATGAATCATGAGTCATATAAATTGCTTCCTGACTTTGCCTGATCACACTAATACCTCTACGGAAGTGTAAAATTCAATCCCTCTGTCAGCACATTCTGAATCCACACCACTTGCACTGGTCACAACTGCTGTGAGCTTTACGGGAAGGTGCCGAGTCACTGTATCTACAGCTGAGCACAACACCGTGCTGGTCCTGATCCTACCAGACATCTCAGTACACAATCAAGCMACTGTAGTTTTATCAATTTTCTATTTGAAAACAGAAAGCAAATGTCTTAATAAGGATATGTCCTTTATAAGGAACTCTGGCACTTATAATACTGAGGCAACTAACACATRTTAACAACGTAATTTGGCCTAAAATAGCATTTATATTGTATAGGAGGGCAATATGCATGATTTGATGTTTAACATCCAAGTGTAAATTTCTGATCTTACTTTTATTTAAATCACAGAATGCTTAAGGTTGGAAGGGACCTCAGAGGTCATCGAGTCCAACCCCCCTGCTCACGCAGGGTCACCTAGAGCACGTGGCACAGGGCTGCATCCAAGCAGGTTTTAAAGATCTCCAAAGAAGGAGACTCCACAACCTCTCTGGGCAGCCTGTTCCAGCGCTCTGTCACCCTCACTGCCAAGAAATGTTTCCTTAAGTTCCTGTGGAACTTTTGGTGCYTCAGCTTGTGGCCGTTTTCTCTAGTCCTATTGCTGGCCACCACTGAAAAGAGGCCGCCCCCCTCCTCCTCACTGCCTCCCTTGAGGTATTTATACACACTGACCAGGTCCCCCCTCAGCCTTCTCTTCTCCAGGCTGAACAGGCCCAGCTCCCTCAGCCTTTGCTCATAGGGCAGATCTTACATACCCACTAAATGAGGCTGATGGATCCAAAAAAATCCAGACACAGATGAAAACTGAAAGAAAGAGCCACATTTGTTAATTCCTCTCCTCTTTGAGCCCAATTCCTCTAGTACTGGCTGCATGAGAAATCTTCCTGTATCGCCTGCAGCAAAGCCTTGCAACTGCACTACCTTTAGGATCACGACACTCCAATGCATTTCTTTTTCATTTCATGTTGGACCCTCCTATGTGCCTCTTTTTTCAAACTGAAAGACAACCACAAGTGTAGTCACACTGCACCAGTTAGATTAGTTGCCAAAGTAAAATGATTTTAGTTTTGTGCAAGGTAATGTACTCAGTTTCTGAGGAAGTGAAATAGTTATTATCTTCTCATATTCCAAGCTTCAGAGGAAGGTGATCTCTGCAGCCAAATCCACATCAATTCTTCTCTGTGTCAGAGGTGGGGTACATTCATGGTTTTAATGTACTGTGTCCTCCCCCCGCCCCGGTTGCTTAGAAATGGACAGACTAGACACTGTCTTCAGAAACACAAAATACGCTGGGCAAACATCAGGATTTGCGTTCAGGGTAGCCAAAGGCAACGTGCCCCAAAAAGTAACTCAAAGAAAGCTGTATTCAGCTACAGAAACACATTCAATCCACTTCACAGAGCATTTAGTGTTGATTTAGTTAGTTCAAATGTGTTACTTGCGTCAAATTCTTGTGTCTTTGAAGTAGGTAAGAATAAGGTCAGCCAGACATGATATAAGCAGGCCTTAGAACAGGAGCTAGAAAATGAAACGATAAACCTAATATCCAAATATACCATCATCTTTCAAGCTAACCTTTCTCTTATTAATAATTTGTTACAGCATCAACTTAYGGAGTTCCAAAAAAGGTTTTAGGTTACAACACAGGTCTCGGCTTGCTCAGAGTTCCCTCTTGAATTCCGGAGCAAAACCCCATCAGATCTAGAAGTCCTTCTCCCTGGCACCCCACAGCTTGTGAACAGAATCTTTCTTACATTGTTCCTGCCCCTTTCCCCTTCCCAAACCATGGTGAAAGGCTTCTTCATCTGGGGTGGGTAAGGGGGCCCTGTGTGCTGAATCTGTGCTCAATCTCAATAAGTGACCAAGTTTCATTCCTCTGTTCTTCGAGCAGTTTTTTTAAGACAAGAAGACATTCACTGGAGACAGACTTGACCACTAAATCTAAGGCTTATTATATCCCCTTTCTCTTTTCATGCAGTACCATTACGTGTGACTGGAAGAGCACTGAATAATACAAAAACATTCATTACTCTCATAATTACAGCTCTGCAGCTGGTTTCCACCGGAAGACTTAGAAATACTTAACTTTTCAAACCGTGAGTGGCTCAAAATGGTAGCCCACCAAGCCAAACAAGAGATTTACTTGCCATATACTTGCTACTGCATTAATCTAACAACTATTTGATTAAACAAAAATCCCAACGGAAGAATCGATACTGATATTCATGGTGCTCATCAGTAGTTCAAGACTGTATCAAAAGAAGATAATACATAAAGCCGCCAAGTTTAGAGGGGCTAAGGAAAGACAAAAGACATCAAAAAGGAGCAAGTTGTTGTCACAAATACCGCTAATGCATAGCAATTACCTACTGACCCAACATTAATACAGACTGAAGTCCTATAAATACTACAATCCAACTTTAACAAAAGTGCTTGTGGTGTCAGAGAAATTCCTACTAGCCATATAAAGTGTGTGAYTCAAATGATATTTAGAGGAATTTAAAAATATTTGGATTTTGATAGTATTTGAGGATTTCACTTTAGCGTATTGGTTTCCTCTATACCAGCTGATTAAATTACAGGTTACAGGAAAAAAAACCACTTTATAACTGGTAGAACTGTCAACCAGTAGGACACTGACTTGAGGTTTATTACTTGATCCTTCACTTGTAACAAACATCTTGGACAATTCGGTCTAGCAGCAAGAAGTGGTAATATGTATGTATGACCCTCACCTACAAAGTTTTAGCTAAAGCAATTTACCTGGCTTTGCTATAATGCTAAGGGCACAGTCTACCATAGGTAACTGGTTATGCCGCAGTATCTTGGCCGTATCCTTATATATTACTGAACCTGTAGGTTAAGGATAGTTGTAAAGATTCATAATAGAACTGGTGAAAAACAATTAAACCTTTTAATACATAAGAATAGCCTTTTTTTTTCCCAGCACTTTTTTCTATTAAGACACTTCAGGGGAGAGTTGGGCAATGCTTCACCTATAAAAACTGTTTCTTGATTATAAAAACAAACCACAGAACATTTTCAGAAACTCCTAATTTTCAAACAAAACAACAAAGATTTTTATCATTTTCTCCCATAAATTATTCAAAGAGGATTTTATCATTTTAGGTCATTCATCCCAGAAGCTTGTAGCCAACTACCTTTTCCTTTCAGTCTTTCACAGCCTGTAGCCATTTATTTGAGATAGGAGATTAGATTTAATTCTTTAGGTGTGACCAGCCTATTCTCTGCTGTGGCTGGAAGAGCATGAAGTTTGTGTGTTGGATAGTGTATGAGCACTTAGCTATCACATAGCAAGGTGATGTCTTCAGTTGACATAAAAGTAATGTAGCTGCTGCCCAGGACAGCTGAGGCTCGAGTAAGCAGCAGGGCAKATCCAAGCCTCTCTAAGCACTGAACAACTTTCCTGAAACTTACAATTACAGGTAACTGTGGTAACCTGGATTCCACTTTGTGATAACAGTTGGCATGTGTCAGTTTTCTAATGGCAACCACTCTATGTAGAAATGACCCCAAGGAGCTTTATGCAGCCAGAGATTTTTTTTTTCCATGGCAGAGCAAAAAAGAAGTATCCTCAGCAGTCTGCTCATGCTGCTGCTCTTTCTGATGCTGACACTTTTGATGTCCTAAAAGCTGTTGCTATTGCATTCCTCTCTGTTGATGCCACCACACATCCTTAGGATATGAGCCAGCAGCACTTTCTTTATACTCTCCTGCCAAGATTTGGAGGAAGATGATTTTAACCTCCTATATTCCTCCAAAATATAGAACCACTAGGTTCAGGATGAGGTGAAATTTCTGCCAATCCTACAGGAATGATGTGTCCAACAGTCATGCTAAAGACAAGGAGAAATGCTCATACAATAGCATAATATGGGGAGTCAAATTAATTCATGGCATAGTAGTTGAAAAATATTCTGTTTTCAAAAGCAAAAAAAAATAATGCTTTTCAACTGAAAAGTTGTTCAATGCATTATATTATGTCATCTCTTTCAAGTACTTGATTTCTTTGTGTGTGTTACATCCCTCTTTTCCTAAATTTCTAGTTAAAACAAGACATACACCTGCTTAAACTAGACATAGCAGTACATTTGTTTGCACATTACAGTTTCTTTCATTCAAAATAAGCTCAGTAAACCAGGATTTTAGTTTTGCCTCATCAGTAGGATTTAGTTTCTTTCCAAACCAAACTCAAATGTGGAATGCGTGTTCAGGTACTGTTTTTAACTGACTCATTTAAATTAGGATTAGAGGGTTGAGGTGGAATGTTCCACTTCTGACTCATCTGTAAATTCTCTCTGCCCAGTCTGCACTTGGGCATTTTTYAGCCTGTCTCTGTATTCTAGCCCTGTTTATTTATGGCCAGGTTTGGGTACCCCATCAACAGTACAGTGCTTATACTGCCTGCCAACGTATTACTTACCGAACACAGTACCATTTAATGTAAGCCTTACTCTTTTACTCTCATTTTGTTAGGTCAAAGAGCAAATGCATTTTCATATTATATCTGGTTGAAAAGTTTTTTAATACACAAAAGCCAGAAACATGGCAATTTTAAAGAGTCTAGCAACAAAAGCTGGAAAAGTTCTGGAAAGATTAAGTATGGAAAAATATGAGCAAATAAAGGTCAATCTGTTGCCAGTCAAGCCCAGCAACAGCCAAACAGTAATTTTAGAAAATATTTTGTTTCAGATGCTGGTGACTGTTCTACCAGCACCACTATCCTTCAGTGAGAGTGCTACCTCTGCAGAAATTTTTCTCCCCTCTATTTCTCTTTTTTTCCTTACGTTCTTTTAACTTCCTGAAAGATTTAAAGGAAGCTTGAAGATGTTGTCTAAGTTTAAAAAAATATCTGTCTGGCTATAACACCAGGAGACATAATTTTTTCAAGATCTATTTTCCCAACTGGGGACTCTGCAGGCAAACTGGATACACTTTGAGTTTGTTTGGAGAGCTTTAAGTATAAATCAAATATCTCCAGACCCACGCAGCTCTTCCATCTGCTTTGAAATTTCTTTTAAAAATTAGCTGTCCTATCATGTTAACTGAAGTCTGTGTTCGGCTCGCAAAAAACCCGGTGAGAGGTTCAGTGGCCAAATGTCCTTTTGAAATCTGAAATTACATGAGCCCATTCAGTCAGAATTATTGTAATGCTTTGCCTTTTTTTCCCGTCTCTTGAAACCTGCAAAGTGATTATTTTTACATGAAACGCAGAAGGATTTACAATTTGCGTTTCATCATCTGACTGACGTCAGGAAACATCAGTGTGAATTTAATGTATTTTTTTATGGAGAGTTTCTGAATGGCAGTTCTTTAACAGTACAGGATTTTATTCAGTAAAAAATACTTTAAACATCCTTTGGCTAATATAACTTTGGGTAACTTTTTAACACTGCATTTGAAATATACTACAATGGGCTATGGACAGCAGTAAAAATTTGAAATTGTCGAAATTGATGGAAATGGAAGGATTTGGTCCAAATCAAATCTCTACTATGACTGAAACACTGACGAAAGAGTACTTAAAAAAAAAAAAAAAA
>NW_020455510.1:991667-1118279 GCF_003342845.1 Nothoprocta perdicaria
AAAAAAAAGAAAGAAAGAAAAAAAATCAACTACTTTAATTATTGAAAAACTCCAGCAAAAGCACTGAACAGATACTTTGAATACGTAACTGAACTTAATGCCCCAAATGAGAAAGAAAGGCAAAGGCACTGGAGCCATTAACATCAAAGCCCACATCCACAATCTAGGCCTTGCAACTGATAATCTCCTTCTGGAAAGGGGAGGAAAGGGGAAGGAGGTTAGAAAAACCTACATATTTCAGTGTCACTTGAGTAAAACTGACATGATAAAAGCAAATATGTGAAGAAAGAAAAGGCAAAGTGGGGTAAGGTTCCAGCTTCCAGCAACACTGTACCATACCATGTCTTAAATAACAAATTTCATCAAAAAGTAAATTAAGTATTTCTTAGGCAGCTGAAATAGAGTCTGTATATGCTACTGAAATGTTTCTACCACAATTTCAAAGCAAATAAGCAACAGTTACAGTAAAAGAAACAGTGCTGATATGTCTTGAGCTACTGCAAAGCACAAATGGTTAACATAGAAGCCATCTTCTTCTAGCAGATGATTTACATTAGTTTAGGGGTTTTATAACGGAATTAATTTTAATGATCATCCACAAAGGGATTCTGCTAACCAAGTGATATGTTAAGAATGACTGAACTGTACTTCCTTGAAAAGCATTAATATTATTAGAAATATTTAAGAGCATTTTTTATTCTAGACAGGACAAATCTTCTAGGACTCTAAACTCTTCCAGGGATGCTGAGAGCTCTCTCAGCATTTCTACATATGCTAACAGTCTCACCTTCTAAGGTGGAACATTCATATAAACATATATTACAAAATACTTACAAATGCACATGTACTTTCTCTTACATATATTTGATGGACACAAAGACAAATGACAATCTCAGATGTGACCTAATTAAGAACAGCACTGCAAAATATGTTAGTTTTAGTCCAGATCATTTCAACAGTCCATGTTTGTGCCACTGTGCTACAACAAGTTGCAGTGGTCCATGGTAGACAGACAATGCATATCCTACTCCTATATAATTGTATAGTATTAAACACTGTGAAGCTACAAACGTAAATAGAGCTTCACTCACAAAAATATAAAGTGCACTTCATGACTGGTTGCTGCTTTACCAAATCCAGGAATGGAAAATAAAGACAGCATAATAAAGCACTTACAGTACTGGACGAGAACAAACACACACACAAAAGCTTATTCTTACAAACACAAAAGATTTGTATATTACTTCAGCAAAATCATTAAAGTTTTGAAAAAGTTAGGAGATGTTGTCTGTGCAATCCTCACTTAGCTTCCTGACATGCTGTGCTATACAGAGGCTTAACTATACTATGCATCCCTTTCTATTTGATTCAGGCACTCTTCTTCCTAGCACTCCATGCTGCTTTGGTGCCAGGGCATTTGGGAGCACGTACAAGGCCGCTCCTTTTCAGCCCATTCCTGCCACAGCCTCCAGCATTCCCGGGCACACGGGAGCAGCGGCAGCCCCTCTGGGTCCCGCACACGTGCTCGGAACACACTCCAACAGCTAGCTCTCTTTGGGAAACCAGATAATGTTAGCCTCTATCAAGTCTCTGCTGGGCACATACAAGGCCTTCAAAATTGATGTGCCTGGCACAATTTCTACACAGAGGACAACACAGAGATACCAGGAAAAGCGTAAATTTACTAAGTCCAGATTTGAAGAACAGCAGCCTCAGAGCTCACAGAAACAGCTGTAAGGGAATTTCCAACACTCTAAATCTTCTATCAAAACAATTAAAATCTGCCAATTACATGCACGACTCCTAACACACAAACAAACCCTGAGCTATTAAAAAAAATCTAAAAAAAGTTGATTTAGGATGGTCAAAGGACTATGTCATCTTTCGGGGAGACAATCTAATGTGAACACACATCTTCTTGGTTGCTTAATTCTGAACAAAGAGGTCAATCTCAGAACACGGCCATATTCTCATTTCCTCTGCACATTTCACATTCAACATCTATTCTTACATATCTCTTGCTGCAAGGCATAGAGTTAATAATTTTTTTTTCTTCACAATTCTAGTTACCACAAAAAATTTTGGCTTTTTTAATTACTGATATTGTATGTTAACATATCTATATCAAGCTAAAAGGACAGACATCCTCTGTTTTATGCATGTGTGCATATATCTATACACCAATATATCTATGTAACATGCACAGCAGAAAAGACTACGTACTTTGGCTTGACAAACAACATCTGTCAGTGTGAACAGTAACAACCGATGTAATGCATTTGAAAAAGAAGCATGAGTATCTAATGGCTATTTTATTTCACAAACAAGAAAACACACCTTTATTCTTACCAATAAAACAGCTGTGACCTAACTTCTTGTTTAAAAGCAGAGACCTTAAGTTTCCAGGTAGCTGAACTGTTAATCAACCCTTACCAAGAAATAACTTGCTATTCATTCAATGCAKCAATTCCTTACATGGAATTTGACTCAGCAAAGCACTCAAGCATCTACTTACCTTCCCCACATGTTTAAGTGATTTGCTGGGGAGGAATGCAGTTGTTTATATGCTGTGTTTAACTGAAAGCTCATTGCTTACGCAAACATATTTCATTGTTCATCTCTTTGTGAAGGCTTGTGGCTCTATGAGCAGATGCAACCCTCCTAACAGTAGATACTCTTTCCTTATTTTTCCTAAATTATCCATATGTCTTTAAAGTTTAAGAAGCACTTTGCTTATGACCTAACCCTTCAGAGGAGAAATGCAGCATACTGCAGATACTGGCTGAAAATACAACACTATTTATTTCAGTAAGAGTTTTGCCAAGGACTCCTGTAGGATTACAAAAATGATGGAGCAAGTTCCCTCAAATTAAAATGAACTGCTTGAGAGATGCAATGGTTGGTGGTGATGTTTTGTTTGGTTTAAGAGAGAAGGTCAGTTTATAGTCCAGTCTATTTTCATTACTGATTTAAAAGCAGTTTCAAGTATTATACATCTGACAGGAATTTTTTTTTCCCCCCATGGGCTTGCAATCATGTTTCTCAAAACCTATAACCACRTTTTTGAAGGAATTTGTATTCTTTCATGTTGTCTGAAAGATCTTGTGTAGTAGAGGAGAAAGACTATTCACAATGCATGGTAAATACAGAAAAGTACACGGGGAAAGAGAAAATTTTAAAAATTACCTTTTGAATATACCATCTTTTCAAAAGAGATTTATTTTTTCCTTTTGGAAAGTTATCAAATTAAATATGAAATTTAGACTCCTTTCCAAGCTTACTTCCTTAAAACCTTTTCCAGTTCAATGATATATAATTATGGCTGAAATCTAGTACCTTTAATATTTCTGCCAAATGGCACCAAGGAAATTTTTGGATGATCAAGATCTGATCCAGTTTCCATTGAAGAAAAGGGAAAGGCTCCCCATTACCTATAGAGAGAGCTAGAGTACATTCTAAATAAATAATATGAAAAAGAGAATATCCATATAGACATAAATGCTTACCTGTTAGAAAATGTTCTTGTTTCCAGCTTCTAGTAATTCAACTAAGTATGCAGTGTAACAGACAGGTGCACTGCATCTAACAACCCTGACATGCATCACGCAGACAGGTGGAAAGAGAATGGTGTGGTGACAGTGGTGAGTACAGAAGACAATCACCCCAAAGTTTTTGGGAACAACTGCTCAAGTAAATTCCCTGGGTTGAGCTCTCTTGCAGAGCCAACATACCACAGTTTCCCCACACACCACAGCAGCTTTAAAGCTTTATTTGCAATTTGGTGCTGCATCCTCAGTTTCATTCTGGAATGGGTTAAAAAAAAAAAAGTCTTGTTGAGTTACGGGTAAGTAATCTAACAATTGTGTAATTTACTTTAAGACACAATAAAAGATGTTGACAGGCAGCATAAGCATTGTTCCTGGCTCTAGTTATTCCCATTATTTTTTATGTTTTCCCCTTAAATGAAGAACGTATCAGGCAGTAACTCAAACACTGAGATACCTGTTTATGCCTTAGAACAAACACTTTGAACGGGATTATATACAGATGTCTAAATRTTTTGAAAGAATCTGTTTATGGAAGCAAAATGAAACTACCTGTTTTCATTTGGAGATTTTTATTTAAAATTTGCATGTAGAACTGAAATGGCTTGTTAGTTGATATGCTGTGGCAAATAAGGCTTATTTACAGAGTATATAAAGTGCTTGGTTCTGTGTTTGAATTGGGAAAAGCAATACATCTGAATTTTCATTAGGCTACCCAATTTTTACAAAAATGATTCATTGTATAAAAACAGTAGTAAGTGGCTTTCTGTCTCTGTCAACAGATAACTAGCAAATTCCTGGCTGCATAATATTTCTGTTAGACTACTTGTGTATGGAAATCAGACTGCTTGGAAAGCAATTTAATCAACAGTGTAAATAACCTGTGTAAAACAACCAATGGTGTATAAATGCCTTTAAAATAATCAAGGCTTTTTAATGTACATAAAATAGGCTTTTGTACCTCCAATAGACTTTATAACCACAGTTTATTCTCACCTATTTATACTATGTTGTGCTCTACAGTAACCAATGCTGATTCAGAATCCTGCTGTTTTGTAGGTGCAATTTTTCACCCACAGAGAACAGTGTCCACAATTTCATCCTTCTAATAAACTGCCAGAAATAATAAGAGTGGACTACAGTTGTAAAAACTAGAGGCTTAGTTAAATCTACAACAAAAAAAAAAACAGGTAGTTTGTTAGTGTTTTCAATTCACGTCTTGCATTTTTTAGATAACAACATTTTCCTCAGTTTTGCAATGTGCCAGAAGTTTGGTAATACTTTAATTTAGATATTTTATGTAGCACATTTAGATATTTTATGTAGCCCAATGTATTTAAAATTTTCACATTTTAATAAGGCTAACTCATATTATAATTATAAGTACTAAATATGTGCATGATTTATTTAATTACATCAACACATGAGTATGTCCCTACATTCCCTGCCAGACAAACATCAAATGGTCAAAGGAAAAAGAACCTTGAGACTAGCAGGCAGGCAGAACAAAGTCCTTCGACCACGATGCTAACGTAAGAATGACGGCAAGGTAGCAAGGGAAAGTGCATGCAAATATAATCAATGGCCACTACTCAGACCCTCAAAATAATATGCAATGTGAGAATGAAGCTTTAAAATGTCCTTAACTATTTTTAAGCATGTGATTATATTTGTATGCTTTTAAAAAAAATCTGTTTTAAAATTTCACAGAAAGTGTTTTTAGCTTTTCATAAATTTAGCATGCAATGTAAGTTCTGTGCAAGGTTAACCTAATTCAGTTTTGTATTTGGGGGGCAGTAAGAAAATAGCATTTTTAAGAAAAGGACATTGGTTTAAAGAAAAAAGGATGCTTTTGAGGAAATGAATCTTAATAATAGGCAAACTGAGGCAGTGGAAAGTAGTAAGCACTGTGAAAGAGCTAAAAAGATCTATTAGCAGTGAAAAACCTACCTGAGATGAAAGGCGGAGAGTGAAAAGTTGAAAGCCAGAATACTGAGGTCAACAGAACAGCTTGGCTACTTGATGGTCGAGCACACTTGTTGCTGAAGATGTGGAAATATCCTATTTAATCTGTGGCCAACAGGTTTTTGATACCGTTTTACCTTCACCCCACATTCTCTTCATTAAGCACTCGCAGCCATGTGTTTTTGTGCCCAAGTCAAGGACCAGAAAGGAGTCAGAAAAAAAATTCTGGAAATGCAATATCATTAAAGAAACTGACTGCTGAAGCCATCCCACTGCATTTCCACCTTGAACTCTTCAGTGTGTTTTGGTGTATTCCATTTTTCTTATATAAAAAAGAGGCCCTTTATTTGCTTTTCCTTAACTCCCTAGGTATAGAGGTCTATATCTGTATGTATATTTTTATCTAGAGCTGTATGAATCTGATACAGATACACAGTTCATTACAGCGCTTCTACTGAATCTGAATCTTGGTATCACTAACAAATTTGTTACAAGTTACTGAGTGTAATACATCCAAAATTGCTGTGAGAGGTTATTAAAAGGCTATTTTACCAGTTTGCAACTTTTATCCTTCAGACAGTGAGACAGATGGCCCCATCTGTTCACTATGACGGATACTTGCATCTGCAAATACCTCAACGTATGTCTAACAGAAGCAAAAAACAAACTATTTCACATTTCTATAGCAGGTTGTGTCATCTCTGTGAGGAGATAACTTAGTACAAGCAGTACAAGTTTAATCACTGTTACAGTTACTGTTACTACAGCCAGTTATTTCAGGGAAATTACCATAAACCTCCAGCCTTAATCCTCCAGAGCTGTTCACATGGGAAAGACCATTTCTTTTCTGTCCTGAATTCCTAGTCTTGCAGAAATCCTAACACTTATCCATCAGGTACTTTTTCTCCCAAATCCATTCACCAGGAATGGAAGCTTGTATATGAGGAAGAAAAAAAAATGCACATGCTTGTTTCTGAGCTCAGATGCCTCGATTCTCTCTGGAGTTAACGGAGAGAAACAGGCCTTAGGGTAGGTACCATCTCACCTTGCAATGTTGCTTTGGATGAAATTAATGACCCCCTCCAGAAGGCAGAGACATGTTTTTTCTCCAACCATTATGATGGAAATCTAAATGTGTGAATCAGGTACAAATGTCTATATTGTAGATACTTAAAGCTAAGTGATACTAAATCTATATACAGATTCTTATCTACGTTACCTGAGTCATCCTCTGCAACCACTAATGGAAACCATGCCACAATAGGTCCTGCAAACTACACAGGTGTAGCCATGACAAGAGCACGTATCATCTATCCTCTCACTGAGCACCTCCTTATTCCTGAGGCTGTAATACACTGCTCATCATGTGGAAGCCCCAGGACATCAACTGGACTTGAAAAGAACAGAGGTGAACATGAGAAAAAACATCTTTCTCATGTTTTAGACCTATCTTCTTACATAACTATCACTCAACTTACTTAACTATCACTCTTAGCTAGAAACAGCTATGTGAAAGGTTGGCTTGACTTTTGGGTCTGAACTAAATTATTTGACTTAAATACATACTTTGGTATGATTATTGCTGGCATATCACTTCAAAAGGGTTACTACCAGAAATATAAGTAGGTAATTTCAGTGTGTTACATTTAATATGCAATAATTAGCCCTGTTCCTACTTCTCCAAAGTTACAGTTTCAGCTTAAGCACAGGGAAGGTATATAAGGTGAAAGTTTGGTTAAGAGTGACTGTATTTGCAAATAGCACTGAATTCCTCCCTTTCCTGATGACGGCGGCTTCATTTATGTATGCCCCAAATCAAAAAGAGACTGTTGCTGAGAAAGCTACTAGCTAAACAAATTGTTAATTTTCTGTCACACTTTAAGGGAGTTGCATCTCCTTCTGACATTTCCATTAGAAGCTCTAATTAAAGGCAAATTCCTGTGTATCCCACTGAGATTTCTACAGGACTCAGAAATAAGGAGCTCATTGTGATGACTGAAGAGTGAAAAAAAATCTTGTTGGAGCTGCTGTGCAGGAGTTCACAAACACTATGAGTAGCATTACATCTAACCATACCTAGTTAAGGAGATATAGAGCCTTTGATACTATACAGTAAAGACCCAGCACAGTGTACGGTGTTTGCATGCTTATTAGAAAGACGATTAGAGGGGAAGGTAGAAAAGGAGACCTGTAGGAGTGGTCGGAACGATGAAATAAAGGTGTATTTTTCTTACTTGGCAAACACATCAGAAAGAAAATGTGATTTATCCTTACTCCATCATAAAGTTGCCTTTCAGGTTCTAGTCTACACCTATTCCCTGCAAAAACATTTTCAATGAATAAACAACGTATRCTGTAAGCTACTGCTGAAGGGTCAACAGTCTGAGCAGTTAGCTCCATTTTGTTCTGACTAGTGACAAATAGACTAAAGCTCAGTTAAGAGTCATGAGGTTCCACTTTAGGTAGGCTGCTGCTCTATTTTTGACCCTAACTAGCAAATTGTAAAGTTCGTGTCTTATTACTTGGCTAGTTTTCTGGGTTTGAATAACAAAATGGAGGAGTACATTAGGAGATAAACAACATTCAAAATAAACTGTATTCTCAAACATAATACAATACATGCAAGTACAATATGGTGAACTTTTCTATTACTAAGATTTCTGTTTAATTGGAGTAGTAGTTTTAAAACATTTGAGGTCTTTGAACTAAATATAGCTACCTGAATCCAATAAATCATCTTTTACCTATACCCTTTCCAATTTCTTCCTACATGATTTTACTGGTGTTGGGCAGTTTATCTTCTTAACATCTTACATGAACACACTTCAAAAAATTTCCTCTATCGACTCAAAATATTCACAGACCAAACTTAATGCCTGTTATAAAATTTTTGGTAATCTAGTAACAAGGAAGAGTTGAGAGGTAGAAAACATAGCAAAACGAGAAACAGAACTTCTACAGAGAAGTGACTGCCTCCTTAAAAAAACTGTTTCAACCTCTATAATATAAAAAAAAATTAAATATACATCTATAAAAATACATATATAAAAAAAATTGAGAAAAGCTTTAAGAGAAATGAACAATGTTCTATTTTGCATCATTCACCATGTCTCAAAGTTTTATGAATGTAGGGAAAAGCGGGAGTCTTGCATTTACCTCCTGCTTAGACATATTTGGGGAAATGGAATGCCATGCCCATAGTTACATAACCCAATATGCAAACCGGGTCCTGGTTCCAGAGTCTTAGTGTGATTCTGGATCTCCATGAGCACAATAATCAGTTGATATCTTATCTTATTGATTACCTGGAACATAAAGTTTAAGTAGCATAATAAAATGAGACTTTCTTTAGCTATATGCTGAAACGAGGACATACAAAAACCAAAGCTTTCAGAAATGTTGCCTCTGATAATGTTTCCGTGGAACCAAATCAACTGAGAATTTCCAATCAAAAATAAAATCTTTTATAAAAAAATATAAGGGCAAACATTTTTTTTTCATTGTGTGTTTACCAGCTAATGGCACAATAGAGAATTTAGGGGTGCTAAAAACAACTCACTTGACTATATTCCTTCTATCCTTCAACCAGTTATTTGTGCTTTCATGCACCTCTTCAAATTACCAAATGGTAATTGATTGAAATCAATCAATTTTGTGAAATTTTGGGGCCAGATCATCTGTGATTAAAAACAGCAGAGCTTCCTCTAAGTCAAAGAGCTTAACAACAGATCAGCACCACTGCATAAAAACTGTTAAGCATCTGACAATTTTAACTGAAGAGCAGTTGACAGTATCTGTAGGCAGCAAGAGGTATTCACCAATCGGTCTGACCAGACCCTACAACATTATTCTGTTTACCTATGAACAGAAGAAATGGGTAAAGGTCTTACAAGATCTGCTAAGTCTGCTCTTTCATAAGGTAGTTTAAAACTTCCTCTGCTTTCAAAACTACCAAGAAGCTTTATGGGATGATCTGGTAATCTGTATCATAGAGCTGTACAGGCAGCTCCTAAGCACAATGAGTAGATCTTCCATAGAACAAATGCCATGAATATTTGTTTGGCTGATGAGTGAAAAAGTAAGAATTTGTATAGGAAGGAATAAAGGAAAGAATAAACAAATTATTTCATAAAGCCTCAAAGCTTTGATCAGAAAGGAAGATCGCTCTGTTTCAGAATAGAGGATAAATGCAAGTGAAACTCTGAAAGAGAAGACTGATATTGTTATAAAATCTGACCAAAGCACATGCTTCTGTCTCCCTCATGATCTTAATGGTGAGGAGAAATTATTAACCAAAGCCAAATAAATACTGCATTGCGAGTGTCTTGTAATGGCAAATGACCCGCAACATTGCAAGCTACCAGGAAAGACGAGGTTACATGTTTTGGAGGGTTCTACTTTAGCTGCAAGTTGGAATGCTTCTGTCTTTACTGCTACTTTACTCCATTCACAAGATTCCACAGATAAAACAGGAACTGGAGATAGCCCATGGGCTGATAGGCCTCTTTCCAGTTTTTGCTATCCATCCACTGGACAAAACATAGGGAGTGATACCAGCCCAGAGAAATTCTCCACACTAGCAAGCTGTGTTCTTTAGGAACCAGTGAGTACAAACGGCTGTCCTGGTTCTTACAGTTTCACACTTGCCTCAGTTTTAAATATTGAGAAAGGTACAAAATGGCTGCTATGGGTATCACAAATAGCCTAAAAAATCAACTGTAATGAAATTCAATACTGCATTTACTTAACGGAACAGTCTAGCCAAGGTTACCATTGCAACAGTCTCTGGGACAGGACTCAAATCAGACCATGTTGAAAGAAGCAGTGTTGGAATTTAAAGGTTGTTAACCGTAGAACAAAACGTCTTTTCAACTGCTTTCTGGCTCTCAGCTGTATGAAAATCCAAAGACTTGCCTTTGGGCTCCTGTATCTGTCCAATATTGTTTCACTGTGTCACTAGATAAATGAGGAGGTCTGGAATAAAGAGCAGCACAACCAAGAGGTCTGTGAAGTAGTACAAAACAATCTCTGCTGCAGATGGAAAGAGAACATCTTTGGAATGAGTTAATTTTAAAATGAACAATCATGTGTTTTTGTTTTGTTGTTTTTTTTTTTTAAATGTGTACCATAGTCAAGCCACAGTTTATGTAATGAATCTGCATGGCTAAAATTAGAAATACAGTGGAACTACCCAGAATCACTGCAAAAATGGAACAGACTTAAGAGTCGAATATGAGAGGGCCTCTATTTCAGATACGAGACATGAGAGAAGGACAAAAGACTTGCTGAGAGTTTTTCTATATAGGAAGAGCAAAATAAAGAAACAGTATCTTAGAAATATAAGAAACTAAAGATTTTTTTAAACGAAGCATGCTTTGTGCATATAATTATGAATACACGAGTAAAAGAAAACATATAGATTAAGTAGAAATTGCTCCCTTCTTCTCAAACTACCAACATGACATCGGCAACAGGATAGAAGGGTAATGAAATGCCTGTGGAACAGCTGGGCAAATCCTTTATTCATACAGCCTGGGGCTGGGGTTCAGTACTTATACATATTAAGCTGTATTTTGAAAATCAATTAAATGAAGTGAGGCTGTACTCTATCACTGCCATCAAAACAACCAACTCCTCCTTTCCTCCAAACTTTGTGGCTTGTCCTGTCCTATTTTACTCTCTCCCTCTGCCAGTATTAGGTTGTTCTTAACTAAAAATCATTCAGCTGTTGGGGGGGGCGGGGAGGGGGGGGAAGGGAGAACCATTAATTTCAATCTGGTTCAGTGCCTAGCTCTTTACATGGCTGGCTCATCCTGGGCTCACAGAGAATGGCTACACTACCACAAAGTTCTGAGAAGCCCATGTGAGGATGCAATCTATAGATGAATAGATGTGGGAGGTGGCAACAAGTCTTTTGATGGTATTGCCACTAACACTGACTCTCATGAAATTATGATATTTTGGACTAGAACTATTTCCTGGCAATTAAGATCAATGAAAAATGGAAACTCAGTTTTTAGTTGTATATGGATTAATAAGAAAGATTGCTAATATGCAGATCCCAAGAGCTTTTTGGCTCTTTACAGTAAAACTTAAACAGACTTATGTAGTAGCACCCAAAAGACTGCAAATGGAGAAAATAAGCAGTAGCTTTGATTCTATCAGAAATAATGTCTGACCTGTGAAACTGTGACACACATTCAGGGCAGAAAGTGTTTTGTCTAGGATCAAAAAAAAAAAAAAAAAAAAAAAAAAAAAAAAAAAAAAAAAAAGCATTTAAAATAAAAAGTTTTAAACAGAATATTTCATGTAGGAGAAGTGAAAATGGAAGCTAAGAATAGCCCCCAAATTAGGCATTTTTACCAGAACTCCTGTAGAAAACAAGGATGTTTTTTATTGACTCAATTTGAAATATTTTTAATATTGTGTCATCCCTTTGTCTTTCATCATTAAGTAATGGAACACATGACAAAATCATGGTATTAATACTTAAATCACCTACCAATTCTGGGTATGAGATTCCTCTTTTGAGGTCAACTGGAATATTCCTGTACCTTCTATAGGAGCAGCTGCAGGGCATCAATATTGATTATTTACTGCATAATTCTCATGTTAAGAAGTATTGCTAATAGTTAATTTTGATTATGCTTTACTTAGATGCTCTTATTTTCAGTTGGAATTGCAGTACTGCTCCACCTCAACAATGAACATGCAGCAAACTCCTACTAATTTTACAGAAATACCATATACGACTTGCACGTAATGTTAGCATTCCCCTCCATCTTTTCCTCTACCTCACTCATGTGCAATATGCTTGTCAGAGGTGTGAAATACCTTCTAACAGAGGGATTCATGGGGTGGAAAATCCTTTCTTATTATGGAATTTCTATGATTCTGTGCCCTAGCTCATTCAGGGAGTGCTCTAAATCTTCTGAAAGGCTTGTTTAAATAAAATTGTTTCTCTTGAATTTTCTCCTGGAGTCTGTTAGGAATTATAGAGACATTCTCTTGGCAATGACCAGAGCCACATACTGGCCATGGTTAGACCATAGGTCCCACACATTGCAAAGATGTGAGGACAGTGCAGAAGATCATGGCAAGGACCCATAGGCAGACCTTTCCCCTCCCTGCCCCCCTCACCCCATCCAGAGTCTGGTGAAAAGAAAACATTACTAGCATGAGTAGTCTCCAGAACCTAGTCAGTCAGTCCTCAGTTCCCTCAAAGGTATTTCACTAACCTTCATAAGGTATGGGTAAAAAAGCATCTATCATCTTTAGGCACTGCATGAAATTATTATTTTTTTTTTTCATTCAAAATGAAAAAAACATCTAGTCTCTTCTGTATTAACCATAAATGAAAATCCACCACTTAAGTTACAGTAGTTTAACAACTTTGGGATCTGAAAGACATTGGTTAGTGAATATGCCTTCTACAAAATAAATACGACAAATTCAGTTAAAACAAAAGTAAAAAATAGTTTACAGGTTGTTATGAGAAATATTATTTATGAGTTTGCTATTAGGAAAGGAAGTGCTTAATATAAAATGTGCGGGAGATGATACAGTAGTATCTAGAGGGAGAAGGGCAATGACATATTTCATCCTCATATAGCACACAAGGTTACCTACTGCACTATGGCATAACTGAGATCCCTAAACTAAACCCTAGACATTCCACTTGTATTTGAATCCCACTTACATATTCCTAAAATTAGTCAGCCACCTATTGTACCTCACTATAAATAACTGTATGATACTGTTTTGCAATAGATGATACTTTCAAAGTTTTTTTTTTGTTTAACATTTCTGAAGAAGCATAACTGAAGTAGCATACCCTCAATATTTGTCATTTAAAAGAAAGATGTATTATCAGCATACCAGATTAACAGACACTAAGGTGATTTTAGTCCTCAGTACAAAAATCAGTACTTCGTGACTGAAGTTAAATACACACCTCAATTTTGCAAAATTTAGGGCTGCAATTACGCCATAGATGGATAGAGACAACGCTGTTTAAGACAAACCAAAATCCATATTCAATATTCCTTCACAAACTTGAAAATGACATTCTTCAGGTGCATTAATGAGCAACCTTTCAGAATCTCAGCACAGCATGCCAATTTCTTTTTCAAGTATGACAGGGGGTCAGATACAGGCAATTCTAACATTCTGCAAGAGCATGTGAATAACCACATAACTGAGGCAGAATAGAAAGCACTTCTCCATCCTTTTATCCCTGTAGACAGTGTTTGTCCCTTTCATCCCTTAACAGATCAAACAAAATCTACTAATCTTTTTTTTTTTTTTTTTTTTTGTCTTTCAGATGCTGCCACAGGCCTTCAAATACAGATGGTTAAGTAATTCAGGAATATTTTATTTGTTTACTTTTATAATACAAGTGTTTACCACAACGGATTTTTTTTTGTATTTCTATTTCTTTCAGAAACATAAATGAAAAAGTACCTTTTAAAATAGCTTAAAACAGTTTTTTAGAACACCTTATTTTGAAGGTAAATTTTGGATGTATACTGGAATGTCATTTATAGTAAGAAAGCAGATTTCTTGCACTGAAATTTTTCAAAACTGCTAAACTATGCACTTGAGAGCATCTACAGTGTCAGGAGCAAAACTCTATCATAATGTTAGGATGCCGCAGACTACCTGGCGGGCTGGGACGGAGGAAATTTAATTCTGCGATACAGGTTTCAAAAGAATGTGTAGAACAGATATAATCTAAACCACTTCATAGAAATTTAAAAGGTTCATTATAATTCTTATGCATGCTCATTCCTTTGCTAATCTAGGTTTTACTGGTGTTGCAACTGTATCTGTGGAAGTTCATATTCCTCAGCCTAGAGCTGGAAATCACTTTGAGACATCCACATACTGACTAGGTCTGTATAAACTGATTAGCGATCAGCTTGAAAAAAGCAGAGTGGTTTGATAGGATGGAGGAGTGCAGTAAGTTGCCTTGGGAAAGGAGATGTATTGTTTGTGATACGAACATAGGTAAAGATTTTGTATGAAAGAAGCCTTCAATCTCTTTTTTGAATATCTGTCTGCTAAACTGCACTACATCTGCTGTGTGCTTTCACATTTTCTAGACAGGTGGTTTTAATCCACCATCTAAAAGAAAAATGAGAGTGAGGTTAAAAAAAAAGACATAAAACTCAAATAAAAGATGTGGTAAACATCAACTCTTATTATTTAACTATATTTCCTTCTTTTTAGTTTTACCTATGACCCTTACAAAACAAGAAGTATCCCTAACTCCATTTGCAGAAGCATTTTGACTCCAAACTTAATTGAAACTACTAAATATCCTCAGCATCACTACTCTTGTATCTAAAGCTAAAAAAAAATCTGTTACAAGTAGGTAAAATACTTAGAGTTCTTTAGTGATAATTCTGTTTTCAGTACTAAAAAAAAAAAAAAATCCATTATATCACCCAATCTGAATGGTTAATAATCATCACTATGCTCAGAAACATTTGCTGTTTTCCCTGTTGTTTATATATATTTAATCATTTTCCATGAATTAAAGTACATCTTTTCTTCCTCCTCTAAATACTGCTTTTCTCCTCGCAGTATTTAGAAGTCCAGTTCACATACTGTGTGTCCTACTTTGATAAGGAAGAAATACTATTGATATTTTATATTTCAGTTTGATAAAAAGCATGTTTGTTTTCGTTCATGGATTTAAAGCTCTAAAATGGACCAGTACCGTAAATAAAACATGCAATCTCATTTTAAAAATTTATTACAAGGAATTTTGTTTATCATTTCATGTTCTCCAGTAATAATTAATTGGAGGTCTTCACTGGTCTCCACAGACTAACTATCATTCAAAATGCACTAAAGGATGATCAACACACAGCATCACATCTTCAGCAGTGAAAGTAACCATATGTATTTTTGCCACCAGTTTAACATAAATTTAAAAATAAATTATTTCGCAGTATGCATGTTTTGCAAACTGCCAAAAAATAGTTAATTTATGTGTTTAATTTTAAGAGTTTCAAGATTTCTCGCTTTATGTGCGGTCACTAATAAATACTTGAATGATAATACTTCGCACTTTTATAATATCTTTCACTGGAAACGCTGGGAAATCTTTGGAATGGCTAATTAATTATAATCATTTAGAATAACATACTTAAAAGTAGTCTATTTGCTATTCTGTGTGACCTTGACAATATTTGAAACAATGACACAACACATGCAAAATCAGCAGCAGAGAAGTCTCTCTAGCAAATACACAGCCACTTCGTATTTCCATTCCTCACATAAATCTAAACTTCTCAGGGCACAGGCTGACTTTGCAGCATATCCTAACCAAATAGCAAAGGGAGACTGCATTATACCTTCTTATAGAAGAAAAGTTGCAGCAGGAAGAAAATTACGGAACTTACTTAAGTACACACTAAAGACTTGGTTTTACTCATAAATCCGTACTCTCTTTGAATCTTACACATTATCCACATGGTTATTATTAATTATTTAAGTAACACTCCAGCAAAAATAGAACTCAAAGACAAATGTTAGCATCTTAATCCTCTCTTTTAGAAGTGAATTACTTATTGCTTGAAAGAGTGACCTTCATCAGACTATGTTTAGCTTTTCTTTCTATTGTTTATCTATTTATGCAGATTCTTGTACTTTCCCAAAGCAGTCATCTAATTCTGCAATGTGTACGTATCAATTCATCTTTTTACTAGCTTGTGTAAACATTCTTCTGAAAATCTTTATTTCCCCTGTTGTAGATGTTTCCCGGTTCTTTTTTCCCGTCACATTTTTGGAACCATTTCTTGGAATCTCTAGCATGACTGAAGATGTTGAAATGAGCATGGCCATTGGAACAAACAAAGTACTGTGTATCTACTCTCTCTCATTCTCTGATACAACCGTTCACTTTATGAAATGTTTGGTCTTTTAGATGGACCAGTACCATTACCAAAGTAAAACTGTAYTATTCCTAATCACTTCTGTGACTATGTCCTGTCTGTTCATTCTGACTAAGAATCACACATAAGCCAAGGTTGGAAACACCTCTGGATCCCTTGCTCAGAGCAGTGTTACCCTAGAGGGTTGTGCTCGGTGAGGTTGTATACAGTTATGTGCTGCTATCTCCAAGGATGGAGACTCCACAATTTCTCTCAGCTACCTGTTCCAGTTTTCAACCACCCTCCCAGTAAACCAACCAAACACATTTTGAAGTTGAATTTTCTGCTTTTCAGGAAAGAGAAACAAAGGAAAACAGATCACACTATTTTCTCCTTTGCCTCTGATGAGTAAAATTTGTTCTGCATGAGCCCCTAATGCCATAACAATTTCAATAAAGAGTTAAGAGCCAAGAAGTGCAAATGGTAACTGCTGAAGTACTATCATCTTTCTCTGCCCAGCGTCACTGAGATTTAGTCCTGAGCTAGCCTACATAAAAAGAGTAAATTACACAGGGTTAAAGATTAAATGATGTATGCTGAATATCAGCATTTTGCTTTGCAGGTCCATCTGAATCAAAGGTTCAGCAGACTTCAAGGAAACAAGAATTTGACCCATGAAAAATAATGAAACTGACGCAGAAAACGAAAGGACTCAGCTGAAAAGTTCTTTATCTTTGCAATATCCTTAATTAAATCATTGAAGGGAGCACTATACACTATATAGCTTTTAATGACTGACTCGTGGAACAAACTCCTACAATTTATTCAGGTTAATCACAATTTAAAATTGACTATCTGGTATTTACTTAACCAAGAATAACTGCGTTTTTATATGTTAACAACAGGAAAACATGCATTTTTTTTTCATGATAGAGTCTGTGCTCCTATTCTTATTCTACGGCTCATTAAAGATTGTTTCAAATCAACAGTGCGAAGAAGCTTCCTTCGTTGTTGGTCTTGATCCCATAAGCACACAGCCCTAGAGAGTCTAGGGGTGGTCCACAGTGAAAACTCTGCTTAGTTTAGTTGTAGGGACTTTATTCCTCACACAATGCATAAAAGTAAGTTTCTTCATAGGTCAGTCTTGAGCTCTCACGGCATCACGTTCTATTCACTTCTTACCTTTCACACTTAACACTTCAAACTGTAAGCCTTTTCATTGTTAGTACTAACTGACAATAGTCTTGATATTCACAATTATCCCATGCAGTGTAAGTATTTTTTCTGTCTACAGGGTGACCATATTGCTCATATGTAAATTGTGCAGTATTAATCTCAACTGTAGGGTTTATGAGTAAAATCCTGTCAAGCTAGGTCAGGCCCAACATCTTTAAACTTACTCATCATTATTAGAATTAGAAATCTTTCCTCACAAACCTATAATTTATTATGTAACTTATTAGCTAATTTAGTGATTATCTTACAAGATATTAAACAGTGGATTTTTACCACACATCTGCATTTAGAAATTAAACCAAATCCTGTAAAAATAAGGGATAGTCTGCATAGAGTATATCAACACTACACAGCAATAGATTTTGCTCATTAATGACTAATTACACTCAATTTTAAGAACTCACATAATTTAATTAAGAACTTTGTAATATATTTACTACAAAGCAGCAATATTCCTAATTTCAGTTTTGCATTATCTTTGAAGTGTATGCAGTGAAAAAAAAAGATATTACAGTGAAATAAATTGAAATACATTGCTAAGAAGTCTCTACTCACCATAATCCCCCAGTCCCCCAATCTACCATTTTATTGGCCATTTTTATTTGCCACTTAGGCAAACTGGCCACTCAAAATCTATGGGCCCAGATGGGATGCACCCAAGAGTGCTGTGGGAACTGGCCGAGGTTATTGCTCAGCCTCTCTCCATCATCTTTGAGAGGTCCTGGAGAGCAGGGGAGGTGCCCGAGGACTGGAAGAGAGCCAATGTCACTCCAGTCTTCAAAAAGGGCAAGAGGGAGGAGCCAGGCAATTACAGGCCGGTCAGCCTCACCTCTGTCCCTGGAAAGGTGATGGAGCAGTTCATCCTAGAGAGAATCTCCAGGCATATGGAGGAGAAGAAGCTGCTGAGGAGCAGTCAGCATGGATTCACCAAGGGGAAGTCATGTCTGACGAACCTCATAGCCTTCTATGATGGGGTGACAGGCTGGCTGGACGAAGGGAGAGCCGTGGATGTTGTCTACCTTGACTTCAGCAAGGCTTTTGACACTGTCTCCCATAACATCCTCATACGGAAGCTCCAGGACAGTGGACTAGACGAGTGCACGGTGCGGTGGATCGAGGGCTGGCTGGATGGCAGAGCTCAGAGGGTGGTCATAAATGGGGCCGAGTCCAGTTGGAGGCCTGTGGCCAGTGGTGTCCCCCAGGGGTCAGTACTGGGCCCAGTGCTGTTCAACTTGTTTATCAATGACCTGGACGAGGGCACGGAATGCACCCTGAGCAAGTTTGCAGATGACACCAAGCTGGGTAGAGTGGCCAACACTCCGGAGGGCTTGTGCTGCCATCCAGAGGGACCTGGACAGGCTGGAGAGTTGGGCAGAGAGGAACCTCATGAGGTTCAATAAGGACAAGTGCAGGGTCCTGCACCTGGGGAGAAATAACCCCAGGCATCAGTACAGATTAGGGGTCGACCTGCTGGAAAGCACCTCCACAGAGAGGGACCTGGGAGTCCTGGTTGACATTAAGTTAACCACGAGTGAGCAGTGTGCCCTCATGGCCAAGAAGGCCAATGGGATCCTGGCCTGCATCAGGAGGAGTGTTGCCAGCAGGTCAAGGGAGGTGATTCTGCCCCTCTACTCAGCTCTGGTGAGGCCGCACCTGGAGTAGTGTGTGCAGTTCTGGGCACTCCAGTATAGGAGGGACGTGCAGCTTCTGGAGAGGGTCCAGAGAAGGGCAACCAGGATGATTAAGGGAATGGAACATCTCTCGTATGAAGAGAGGCTGAGTGAGCTGGGCCTGTTTTCTCTGGAGAAGAGACGGCTCAGAGGGGATATGATTAATATGTATAAGTTCAGGAAGGGTGAATGCAGGGAGGAAGGGGACAAGCTGTTCTCACTGGTGGCCAGCGACAGGACGAGGGGTAATGGCCACAAGCTGAAGCATAAGAAGTTCCGTCTCCAGGTGAGGAGCAACTTCTTTACTGTAAGGGTGACAGAGCAGTGGAGCAGGCTGCCCAGGGGGGTTGTGGAGTCTCCTACTCTGGAGACTCCCTGTGCCACATGCTGTAGGTGTGCCTGCTTGAGCAGGAAGGTTGGACTAGATGATCTGTAGAGGTCCCTTCCAACCTTAAATATTCTGTGAATCTGTGAATTAACAGAACGTCCCCAAATTACGTATTTTTAATTGCATGCTAGACAATGTGAAAAACTTAATATCCACAGTTTGGTTTTGCCATAAAAGGAGGCAAAAGTAGTTTTCTTAATTCTGTTTGCCTTTTTAAATTTTCTGACATTTTCCTTTTAAAGTTGGCATGAGGACAAAGAAACTCTCCTCTTTTTAGGTATCTTACCTTGAATTTTTTCAATAAATTGTTCAAGCTTCTATCAAGTTGGATGAAGGTCGCTATAGGCTATTTTGAGGTCAGAAGAGTATCATTATTTCTGAACACTGTAAGTGCAAAACGCACTGTTCTGCAGACTTACTATGCGGCTAGCATTTTATACAATATTAATTGAAAAGTACAGAGTGGAAGCCATTCACTTGCATTTCAAAATGTTAACCATATAATTTTACTTTTGTACACAACACAAGGGATTCCTGAGGGCATCTTCCATTCCAATACTTCCATTTGGAAGTATTGCAATGGATTTAGATGCTTCTGTTCACTCCCTAATGGAAGGCATGCAGGTCACAAAAGCATAAAATATAATTTGGTACTTTAAGTTCAGAGATAGGTCTACAGACTTCAGAAGAGCTTAGCTACAAATCTTTCTCAATTCAGCACAAATTCTCACAAACTATGCCAGAGATCTATGTATTTTTGAACTAAGCAAGTATTTTGAACATTTTTTGCAGCCAAGATGTGCCTTTGCTGTTATCTTCAAAAATCTCTGTCCAGCAACTACCAAAGCTTAAACGTGAAAAGGTTTCTGTGCTCCTAACTCTTTTTTACCTATCTTGCCAGAGTAATATTTTTCAGTGTTAGAAAGAGTGGAAAGTCCCCAGACATAAGTTCAAAGGACAGATCCACACTGAATTTCCTAATCTTTACTATTTCATACAGCTTCACTGGTCATTATAACTGCCATGCGGACAAAGAAAATATTATTTCCAACACTGACTGTAGCAAAACTAACCCCGTTAACCATTCATTAAAATAGGTTTCATGAGTCTTCACATATAATGGGCAAATGGCTCAAGTGGCTCCAATGAATGTGCTGTGCCTTATTGAAGTGCTGTCAAAACTTACTACCATTTAAATACCAAAGCAAAATAGACATATGCTGAATAGGGGGCAGAACTGAATATTTGGGGGTGATTTCCCAGCCTAAATGTATCCATAAATGAAACTGCAATAATGAAAACTACCTTCATAAAAAAATCTGCCAGTTCGGCTTTTCCACATGTGCCTCTGCCTATATCTTATTCTCATACTGCAACAAAGTACTGGTTACCTTTTATTTAATACACCTTTACTGGTGTTAAACGAGTCTACTCTAAAATAATGATCTCTATTATAGAAAACAATTTTAAATATTGTCTTATAAGTTGCAAGTATAGCAAGATACCTACTGTGTTGTGCAGATATATTAAGCTTCTCTGCCAGTCCCTTACTATCAAATCCTTTTATAGTTCTTTGTTGTTGAACCAAATATAGTGCAACGTTGTCTGTCCTTAACACATTACTGCTGGATAAAGCCCTTAGTTCCCCAGACTAAATCTGTACTGTTCTCTGTCCTGGTTTCTCAATGCTATCTCATTGCAACAGCTCACATTGAAAGCATGCTATTCCCACACCCACCAACACAGCTCTTGGGATAAGAGCTGTACTATTGATATACTGTGCATTCTTTTCCATAGGTTCCCACCAGCGTGTTGCTAACAATTTCCTGGGCCTTATCAAAAAAAAAGAAAAAAAAGAAAAAAAAAAAGGGGGGGGTGGGGGTGGGGGTGAAGGGAAAAAGCCTTTGAAAAGTGGAAACAAAGAATCAGACTCTATTGTTGTTCTATTTCACTGCCATAATCTGTGTTTTCCATCATCCTACATGTAGAGACTACAAACATCATCTAATACAGATACTCCACTGAACAATTTACTGTGGACAGTTATTGTTTGGTATCTGTAATCTTTCATCCTACTATTTGTGGGTTTCAAATCTTCTTTTTCATTTCCTTTGAGCAGCTTGAATTGAGCTGAACCTTGTCCCCCTATGTCCCCCCGAAACCTTTTCCTTTCTCATGCCTGTCAGCATGAGAAACAACTGAGCCAATTTCAAAGTTAGGAGTTGATTCATACAAGTGAAACATACAGATCACATGAGTTTGCTATGGAAATTACTCAGAAACAGTGTGGAGCATGCCCCTTTGATTAAATGCACAACTGGGATCCCTTACTTCTCAGCGTGAGGTTTTTCCCCTGAGCAAAAATAAGGGGTTTTCAGCCACACAAGGTAAAATACTAGTAAAACAGAGATGATGCAGAAAATGTTTTTCTTTTGTTTTGAGAAAAGCCCGCTATTAAAAGTCAGCTCACCTCAGAGGACATTTTGTGGTTTAGCCATCCTAAACAAGTCCTATTTTATTTCATTATTCAGTACATCGGACACACTTAGAACTGAAGTGATATGAAGCAATAATAGCATGCACTGTAGTCATTTAAGAAACACTGGCCTTCCTATGGAGAAAGTACTACATGCAATGTTTTAGACCAAGGACCCTTCCGTTCTGATCCTGAGATTGACATTGACTTGCAGTGCAAACATGACAAAGACATTTAATCCCCGCCATGCCTCCATTTACTCATTTACAAAGCTCTCTATCAAGACATAACAACAACTTGTTTATACAATCCTTATGTCCCTCATTCTACAGTATGTTCTGAACAGTCAAAAGGGGAAGATAAAAGATGTAACTTTAAAAATCAGAGTACTACATTCTAACAGTCTAAGAAGGACTCAAATCTCTCTAGCCAAATTCCAGATCCGGCAATTCACCATAATTTCTGTTGAAATTGTAACAATATATTGAAAACACATTCTTGTGCATTTTAAAAATCAGAACTAAAAATATCATTAAACCCGAAATGTTAGTATGGGAATGTACAAACTTCTAATAACCCATGCTCTCAACCTTTGGTAGTTCAGGGAAAACTTCCTCAAAAAAGGTTTTGAGGAAGAAAAATACTAAATTGATTCCTACTTCCCCGAGTCAGTTCAATCATACCATACTATTCCAGTACATAGATATGTGCCCCCTCCACTTCCATGTTAAACTACACAAATAGTCTGACCCACAGATTTCTCACAATAGATTTGTGTGAACTACTTGCTCTTTATTGTTAATGCTCTTACTAACCACTGAAGTCATGCACTTTTTTTTTTTCTCTTTGTTCAGAAACATGAAACCACCAGAGGAAGACACTTTGGCTCCCACTGTCACCTCATTAACTTTGTCTCATTCTATCCCTCTCCCTGACACCGTTCAGGGAGAACACATTATGAAGCCATAATATTACACTGGGAGGTCAAATGGTACCATTGCCAGGACAGGGAACAGGAAATGGGGTTAATGGGGTAAAAATGGGAAACAAGAGTCCCTTTAGACCTCTTTCAGCTAAATGCTAACGTTTCAATAAAGATCAGGATGAACAAAAATGACACAGATGTAGTCTTGATTCCCATGAACTGCTCTCACCATACAGAACAATAGGTGATAAAGAAAAAAATGTTTCCCATGTTTCAGGCTGGTGTATGAGCACATGGTGCTACTAAAATGCAAAAATCCTAACGACTTTGTCAGACATCACACTTAAAACCCCATTGCAAAATTAGCAAACAGATTCCAAAATTCATACTTGCACAGGCACATAAACTGAAAGCATTCAGCAGCAGCCATCGACTGCATGGGCTGTCCCAAATATCGCATCAACGCTACGTCTCTTTTACTAACAGATTTGGAAACTTCAGTTGACCAGGACAACTTGGCCAGACATATAAAACAACAACGTTCGAACATTACTCTGATAAAGTTCCTGTTCAGATGCACCTACACTTTACCTACAAACTGATTATACTTCTTCGGCAGAAATCTTCATCAGAGACATGTAAAAAGTATTAAGTAGACATATCAAACATGGCATTGTAATACCAGTAATACCTGACCGAATAAAAAAATATTGTGCAGGATGGCTTCCCGAATACTTTTACATCCCCTTACAATAACAGAATGATCTGAATCAATCAAAGAACAAAGACTTCAAAACATTACAGCTCCCCAATTCTCTAACTTTTGTATGTCTATACCTCAAGGTAGGAATGAAATTATTGGTCTTTGAATCTCAGTGTTTTCTTGGTCAAAACACTATTTTATTTTCCCACAATCATTTTAACCATATAAAAAACAATACAGGAATTAGCCTAATTTTATGACTCTAGAAATTAGTTTGTCAGAAGTCAAATACTATTATCTATCTGTCCACCAGTGGGGACAGCTGGCCACCAGTGGGGACAGGCTGTTCTCACTGGTGGCCAGCGATAGGACGAGGGGTAATGGCCACAAGCTGAAGCACAAGAAGTTCCGTCTCCAGGTGAGGAGCAACTTCTTTACTGTTAGGGTAACAGAGCAGTGGAACAGGCTGCCCAGGGAGGTTGTGGAGTCTCCTACTCTGGAGGTCTTMAAAACCCGCCTGGATGCCACCCTGTGCCACATGCTCTAGGTGTGCCTGCTTGAGCAGGAAGGTTGGACTAGATGATCTGTAGAGGTCCCTTCCAACCTTAAATATTCTGAAATATTCTGAAATATTCTGAAATATTCTGAAATATTCTGAAATATTCTGAAATATTCTGAAATATTCTGAAATATTCTGAAATCTAATACACCTCCACAGCAAGGTTTCTCAATTGACACAAAACCATAGGTCATGTGATGAAAGGCAATGCCATACACTGTCTTTTTAGAAAGATTTTTAAAACCCATCTCTTCAGCACTGTCCATAGATAGTTCCTAGTCTTAAAGTGCAATATTCAGATTCAATGTTAATTCTCTGCATGCCACTTACCAGTTCAAGCCTTCTATTTTCAGCTATAGTTATTTCTGTTCCAACAACACGGAAAATAGCGACTGGAAAGATCTTGTTTCATACAAGACTTGTATCTTTTTTTTAAATCAACTTAATCTACATATACTACAATTTTTTTGTTTAGCTATTTGTTTAGCGGTCTTTGATTTTTTTTAAAAAAAGACAAATGTTTTTAACATTCAAGATCATGAGCTTTGAGAAAAAAAACAAAATGAAAATCAAATCAAAAGAAAAAAAATACAACCAAGAGTTTTCCAAGATATATAAACAGAAGATTAGCAAATGGACACAGCAGGTTAACTGTATCTAAAGGCTAAAGTAAAGCTGAATGTAAAGATCTACAACTGAATTCTAAATTAATTTCCCATAAACAAATAGAGACAACAGAACACCCGTGTATTAAAATTCCTTCAGGAAAGGTGACATATGGCATGCCTAGGGCTTTACAGCTGGTCCTCTCAGCTCACAGGCAAACATATTTTAGTATTACTAAAACACGCCTCCCAGCTTTTATTTGTTTCATGTGAAAATGCTACTCCCTGCTAATCCTGAACTTCGAATAGCACATGCCCCGGAACACTAGTCAAGAAACTTCTGTCGTGTCATATGTTCTCACCAGCCGACAAATCAGCCCAACAGAGTCTACCCCCGATCCACACAATCAGGTATGGTTTAAGGGCAAACATAATTCAGGCAATCACACAGGGCTCTATGTTCAAAGGGGCACTACTACGGTTGCAGAGGTGAGCAGCTCAGCAAGTAATGAGAATTCAAGTAGTATTTACTTAACACAGTCACAGTATCTGAAGGTGCATAAGAAAAAAACAGGCAGAGCTATACGCTGCTGAATCTAAACTGCTTCTGATATAAAGCTTACTTATTAGACGCCACCACCATGCAAGACACTTGTGTGTTACACTGCAACATAAAGTGTCAGCATGTCTTTATAGAAAAAGAAGTGAATGAGAAGGATGGCAAATTGATATTTAAATTCTCACCAGATTAGCTGAGTTTACAAGGAAAAAAAAAAAAGAACACCTTACAGACCAACCATACTGACAGTTTGCAAGTTCATATATTGTATGTTAGTCCTATAGTTGTCWCTATAGTTATGAGACACTTTGGTTTTATTGCTCACTAGAAACATCCATCATTAGCCTAGCGAATAGCTTTCAGGAAAATAGGAAATACTGCAAATTGTGTGCCACCAGACCTCACAAGTATTTGGAAATGACTGAGATCCTGCCATTTCTTCACTAAATCTGGAGAACCAAGGTGACAAGATCTAGAGAGCCAGGTTCAGGCGCAGAAAACAAGTGAAGCTGTCTTGGTAATTCCTCGACATGTATACTTGAGTGGCTGCATATACCCTTCATGAGTTGCACATGATCACAGTGTACAGAACTGAACTGCTTGGACTTCCTTCCTGTGTTTGTTTTGAAACAGCTTCTTCCCTGAAGAGCTAATGGCAGGAACGGAAATGCTTAGCCCCTGATCCTACACAAGTGCTGCCATGCTGTGACGTGCAACTTCATTTCAGCTTAGTTTCACATAATACATAGCTGTCAGTGCCTTTTACAGGAACTGAAAAAGAGTGGAAACAATGCCATCTTTTGCAGACAATTCATCTCCTCAGCCTACAACCATTATTCACCATGTTGTTTCTTCAGTCTTGTTAACCACACTGCTCTCATCTTGCATCCCCTATGTGTATTTCACATTCAGGGGAATAACCGATTACAGAGATGAAAAACACTAAAGCAGATGGAGCAGCTAAAATACAGAAGAACTAGATCTATGCTAAATACTCACACACTATTATGATGTTCTGTAAAATTGGTATCAAATTAAGCTTTCTTATTCAAGTTTGTCTCTGTGTAACTCAAGTCAAAAAAAAGAATTATTTGATGAAAAGTGACATTTTATGCTTATTTTTAAATGCAAAACCACATTTTTTTCATAAATCCTTTTTTTGAACAGAGTACTTTTAACAGACTCCAAAAAACTAAAACATCAGCAAGCTGAAAGCTACATATGTCTAACAGTAGCTACAGGGGGATAACTTCTGTGACAAGTTTTAAAATTAAAATACATCGATATTTGTTACTATTATAAATGCTGTTGAACTACCCAATATTTAAATTAATAATTTAAATGTTTGCCTAATGAACTGGACTTTATTACATTAAGGCATTCTCAATTAATTCTGACAGATAATCTTCTGAATTAGGATACAGACCCAAAATGGTTTATGGATTCTTTGTCAAGTTATTTACTGAGTGAATATTTCTTCAAAATTAAAAATAACCCTTTTCTAAAGCAAAACTAAAGAGCAAAGAATGAGAAAGTAAGAAAAAAGAAACAAACGAGCAACTGCAGCTCATTCCCTTCTTGCCCACTCTGACAGCTAGAAATTGGCAAATATAGTAAATGGCAAGAGGAAGTGACAAGCAGTGGAAGCAAGCTGCAATCTCTGGCATCTAGTAAAAGCATGCTAAGGGGTTAGAGGTTGAAGATATATAATCGTTTATAATATCAAACTGAAAGATAGGTGGAAGCAATGGTAAGAGACAAAAGAGTACATGGTAGGCTTCTGCCATAGTACTATCAAATCAATATATACTTTTGTCTCAATGACAAACTAAAGTATATTGAACTTCTGAACTATAGCTAAATCTTTTTTCTTAGGTAGTTCAATCTGTTCTTCTTATTCAATATACAGTATATTCAATATACTGCAATAGGCAGCTTGCCTCTTTGGTGGTTTAAGTTTTGGACTGTGCCCTGGAGGTCACTTCACTTTGGAGCAGTTTACAGACCTCATGAGACCTTGCAAATGGCATTCTAGTCTTTAATTTTAAGAAGAAATGACTCTTCCACTAGCAAGAGTTAAATTTTCATAAAGTATGTTAACACTACTTTTCATCCTGTCCTCAGTGTTATATATGTAACAGTTTATCTTTGGCCAATCTCTGTCCTGACTTTTCCATTTTTCTTTTTTGAAAAAATATAAAGCAAGAGTCAAACATCAAACATATGGGAGTATTAGACAATTACAAATGGGAGGCAAGGAGAAGACAAATAATTATGGATCAGTCAGCCACATTAGGGTAGGAATGAACAAGCCAAAGACACAGAGACAGCTAAGGCAGCCAACTGGTGGATAGTTTATATTTTCTGGAAAATTATTTTAAAAGCAATTCTCTAAATCTTTTAGTTTCAAGAAGGGTAGCTAGGGATCTTTGATGACAAAGCAAAAGAGTACATAGAGAAAACAATTTTCTCTACATCGAAAGAAATCGACTTCACCATTTTGCATTAATTTCCATATTCTGAAGCTTTGAATTTTTATACTTTGGGTTTTTCATAGAGGGAACAGCATCCTCACACCTCTGATCAGTGTTTTGCAGTTATGCTACTGTTCAAATTGCGTCAATAAGGTGAGCTCTCATTGATCTTCACAGTAATTTGCCTCATTAAAATAAACAAACAAATCCCAGTCTTGTACTTCAGGAAATTTTAGGTGAAAGTGGTAATATTAACCCATGTTCCACTACCAAGTAAGCAGCCATTTATTCACATGTACACTTAGAAACTGAGATTGCGTAGGGAGGTGGGGAAGCATGCTAGAGAACTTTCTGTTCAAGAACATGCCACTTCCTACTCACATTTCTGTATCAACCACCAGACTCAGCTCTAAGTTTATTATGGACTTGCATAAATGAAATTGTTCTCATCATTAATAATTTTTATGGGTATTTTCATCACAGATCGCTATCTCCTTCACAGAGTTCAGTCACTGCACTTTTATATCAATACCATGCTGTTAATCTGGATAACTATCATTCAGCATCTGCTGAACTAGTGATGTCTGCTCAACTTCTGAAGCTCAGCATATTTCACTACTGTGAGTTACACTAAAGGCTTGCTCATGGAAACAAGGATTAGGCCAAATTCAGCTCTGGTCTCATCTTATCTCACTAGGGAACCTGACACATGGTGTCTTATCTCTGGCAGCCCAAGAAAGCACAGAAAAGAGACAGTATGAGAGAGATCTGGGTACTTGAAATTCCACAGAGATTCCTACACATGTCACAGCAGAAGAGCTTCAAAGCATAAAAGGTGCAAAATGTTTCTGACTTACACGAGGCCAGCTTGGAACTCTTAGCCTGTGGTGTTCCCTTACCATTACCAGGATATTCTCAGCCTTTTAACTCTTTCTGCTCATTTGTTTCTGCACAGAAAATAAAGTCATACCTTGCTTTTGAACACAATCTGGACCAAGATGTTCCAACATCCATTGATGCAGCACGTGCAGTTTACACAACCACAAGAGCTTCTGTCTGCATAGTAAAAGCAGAAAGACATTGTCAGGAAAGTAACAAGAATTTTTTTTCTAGTTTAATTCACTTACAGCAATCTACTAAAATCTATATAATCAATTACATTTTTTTTCTTTAAAGAACAAAGCTACATTATATTACAGAACCGTTTTTTCTTCCACTACATTTTTATTGTTGCAAAATTTAATTTTCAACTTGAATTTCTGATTTACAATCTGATTTAACTCTTTTGAATTTTATAGGACTCCTCCAAACAATGTAAGCAAGAGTGGGATCTTTGAACACTGATTTTGAGAAATTTAAACATGTGATGAACCAAAAAAAACCACCATCCTAAACTCCGAAAAGGCCTAAACTCATAAGGATCAGCCCTTTGTTTTAGATTTGTTACAAAGAGGTATCTTAGAATGACAAAATTTGTAGTTAACAGTGAATGTTACAATGTTCCTTTTAACTTTTCCTAAATTACTTCTAAAATTTGAAGACATTTGTAGCATTTTCTATGAACCAAGAGCAAGACTTAGCTGTCTAAATTCAGTAACTTCCTGGTTTAAAAAAAAAGGTAGATGGTTTTAAAATATTCACAGCAGAAACAGCCACTTAAAGAAATGCTATGCAGAAACACTAATGGTAAAATCATACAAGTAGAAGCTAAATATATATCACTGTCCTGAAAGACAGTCTCTTATTCATAGCAAAAAAGAAGAAAAACGGGTTTTATCAGACAACAAAAATTCAATCTTTCTAAGGATTTATTTAAATTTCAAATTTTCTAAGAAAAGCCACAAACAACAGAATAGAAAATGGGAAATCTAGATGCATGTTATAGAGAACTTTGATATGTTTTGGAAACTAGTCTTCAGTATGACTGAGACTTATCAGAGATGTTTACTACTCACATTGCACAGAACAATGCAGTTTTTGTTGCACATTAGAGAATACTGAAGAGTAAGACATGCATGTGCACACTCAAACACAAACACTGTAGAAGTCATTAATGCATGATTTCAAACTTAAACCAGCACAATTTCATTGAAAATACTCATTTTACCCACGCAAAACTGGATTAACACAGAAGTAAATCAGAGAAGTGTTCAACCACAGTTTAATAGGGTCAATGACTTTCTTTCAGAGTAGACATAAAACAGGCTCTTTGAAGTACTCATACTTTCAGATCTAACTTTATGGCTCTTGCTTCAAAAATCAAGGGACAAAAACTGTGTTTACTGTTTGCAGACAGAAAGTGTGCCTATTGTTCGTAGTTGTCCTTTTACTGCTTTCAGATTTTGCCCTTCTTTTGATATAGACTGGAAACAATTCACAAGTATCAGTTTTACAAAAGCATTTTTAATTGTGCAGATAATTAGCTAAAGAGCAACTAACATCATAAAGTTAAAACTATCTCACTATTACTGAAATCTGTGCAAAACTCCACATGACTTAKTACAACAGCTGATATTTTGCCTTCTTGATCGACTCATATATATTTGTAATACAAACTATCAATTCACACAACAGGTAGCATCTTTAAAGCAATGATTTTACGATTAGAAAATTAACATTAAACAGAACTATATTATTTAGCTTAATCAATTTTTTACTTCTTAGCTACACAAAGTCTTTTACAGAAAGCATGAACAAAAAAAAAATCCAAATAAGGTATCAAGACCAGAAATCCACAGCTCTAATGGGAGTTTTACCTGCACTAGTCTCAAAGAAACACGTCCAGCAGTCTGCATGACCAGGCTATAGAAAACACTGTGCACTAACATCAAGCCACACATACGAATTTCAAGATCAAGAAAAACCCCAACAAACCCCACTCCTGATTACTATTCAGAGTATCTCAGATTTGAACTTCTACACACCTCGCCATTAGGAAATTTTTACTTTCTGTATCTTGAGCTCACAATAGGAGCTGAGGTCCACCAAGAATTTGAGAGTAATTGTGGGTGCTAACAGAGCACTTTTTATGTAAACCAACTCAGCCAATTTTTCAGGAAGTTATAAAATAAAAATCAACAATAAATAAGATCTGAAAAGGTCTGTCAGAGATCATTTTATCTAGTTTAATATTCTGTATACAACGAAACACTCATGTTTTGGATGCGCAAAGAACTTAAAAGCAGAGCTCTGCTGTAATACTCCCACACTAGCAATCCACTAAAGATCTTGATTCCTATAGTTTACCCTACCACTATTCTACCCTATCACCTCAACTGAAACGCTAACTCATCCCCACTGTTTTTCATTTCATGCATTACATTGCCATTTTCAAAATTCAGTAGTAAAAATTAAAATAACTGATTTCCAGAGAAATAGTGGTAAATCAGAAATTCAGCATAGCATTTTCTTCCTTTTGTAATCTATGTTTACTCTATACTCTCAGACTATGAAGACACCCTGAATCTCCTCCCAAATTTAAGTGTTCAATATAGTCTTCTTATGTAGACTCACCTTCATAAAGTTACAGAATACTCTATAGGATGCTCTATCTACTTTTATCTTATTTCATTCTATTGTAAATTTATTTTTTGTAATACTTTCCAAAAGCTTCTGTTTAGCCATGACAATACATAAGTTGTTTGACACTTCCCTTCTATTTGATATATGCGTAACTCAAAAGCAGCAAATGCTTGGCCATTTTTTAAGCTTTTCTTAAAAATGTGATGGCATCTAAACTGTATTCTTCACTACCCACTGCCACCTACTGCAGAATTAGGAGCAATGCAAACAGACCTACTTTTTAGAAACTCTGAAGTTAAACTGTAAATACAAACTTAAGTGCTTAGTGCATAATCTATGCAGATATATGCAGCCATATACATGCATTATGGAGTTTCTTAAATCTTAATTGAGAAGAATGGTAAGAATGACAAACGGTTAAGTAGTGGTAGTTTAAACCAAAAAGCTGAATTATTTCTCTGAACAGGTGCTACTTCTCCCCATACATAATYAGTTGGTTCTAAAATATTTGTATAAATTACTTAGTTTTGTTTTATGTTTATTTTTCAATTAAAAATCCTTTGATTTTCCCTTTTCAGTGCTTCTTTAGGCTTTAACGTATTTCATCTCTAAAATGGAGCTGCAAATGTGAAACTACCCAAGCTGAGATAGACGGCTTGTCTCACTGCTCCGCTTCTCCTCAACTGAATTGATTTCTAGGAATTAATGTCAAACACTGTAAGTTACTCCGGCCATGAAAACATGTCATTTTAAGTTTAAGTACTCAAAGAACCTAAAACTAAATCTGCCGAGTTATCCAGACCGTAATTTAAAATGAATTTTTAGTGTGCCAGATCAAAACAGTGAGGTTAGAATATTCATCTCTACTATTGATGCAAGTTCATTTTTCTTGTAAAGATTCCGGACAAAAGGATTTAAAAGGGCAATTTAAACTGTGACCCAATGGGTGTCCCTAGCCTTCAAACCTACAAAATGTACTAAGCCATTCTTTTTCACTCTTCAGAAACATGAAAAGCAATATGCCTTCTAAGTCATTCTTTTTCTCTAAGGTGTGTTTTTCATCCAGGTGCAAGGACATGAAAGAGTACTTCTCTATTTCAGGGCTTCAACACAGAGTACCTATTTTACTTTCTGTAGCTGATTTTTGTTTTTAACTGCTTCTCTAGCTTAGAAATTCTGAGGGAGATTTCATCTTGCATGTTTAAGAAATTTGTATGTCTTACTGTTCATAGTACAGTTACTGTCAATCACATCAAGAATATCTTCACTGAAGCTGCTTCATGTCTTCGATGCCTAATGACTTCAGCACCTTTATGCCACGTAAGAGATACTTGTAGACCAAAGCTTCTACCTACTATTTTATTTGAAAAATCCTTTAGCATAACAGATAAAATATGTCATTGTTAACATCACTTAGCAGGTCTCTAAAGAATGCTTGAATAGACAAAGAGATGAAACCCCCCCCACACACACACACACGTATATAAAAACTTTGAGTGTTCACAATTTCATGTTTGTTCACAGCTATAGATTCCTACAGGTTAAAGAATAAAAAATAAGCTTCCTTACATAAAATATTCTAAAAAAATCTTTTTTCTAGGTTTGAGATTTTCATTTGGACAGAACGAAAGAGATTATCGGTAGGGCATTACCTAGCTACAGCTTTAAATACACTTCAGTATCTTCAGTATCTGATAGGTGAACATGTTGCAGTAGAGGGATTATTTTGAACATAAATGTTCCTTCAGAGCAACAAAGCAGAACTAGTAAAGACTACTTAACAGACTGGAGCAGTGTTAAGACTGCACTAACCTGAAAGAAACAACAGCATGTACACTAAACCTTAATTCCACTGGGCTCAATGAAAACTTTCCTCTTAACATCAGAAGAATCAGGCTCTGGCCTTTATGTCAGCATTAACTCCTGTACCTGAGCTTTCCCACTGGACTTTGCACAAAGCAGTAGGGCTGGTCCATGTGTGTGTAACAGTATACATCTTCGCGCTCAACATACCAGAAAATACTAAGGATCTATTCAGCCTGCATGAGACTGAAATATTTTGATGTTAGTGGATACATCAAAATAGTCTTCCTTTTTGTTTGGTATTATGAAATAATTCTGTTCTTTCACAACATTGCATGTGAAGTAGCATATGAAGACCTGTAATGAGTCTAAATCCACAAAAGTGCATAACTACTATACTCTGTTTATACCATGAGGCAGCAGTGTGCCCTGGTAGCCAAGAAGGCCAACGGGATCCTGGGGTGCATTAAGAAGAGCGTCTCCAGCAGGTCAAGGGAGGTGATCGTCCGCCTATACGCAGCCCTGGTGAGGCCACATCTGGAGTACTGTGTCCAGTTCTGGGCTCCCCAGTACAAGAGGGATGTGGAGCTGCTGCAAAGAGTCCAGCGCAGGGCTACGAGGATCATCAGGGACCTGGAACATCTGCCCTATGAGGAAAGGCTGGGGGAGCTGGGCATGTTCAGCCTGGAGAAGAGGAGGCTGAGGGGGGACCTGATCAGTGTCTATAAATATCTCAAGGGAGGCAGTGAGGAGGAGGGGGCGGCGGCCTCTTTTCAGTGGTGGCCAGCGATCGGACTAGAGGAAACAGCCACAAACTGAGGCACCAAAAGTTCCACAGGAACTTGAGARAACACTTTTTGACAGTGAGGGTGACAGAGCCCTGGAACAGGCTGCCCAGAGAGGTTGTGGAGTCTCCGTCTTTGGAGATCTTTAAAACCCGCTTGGACGCAGCCCTGTGCCATATGCTCTAGGTGACCCTGCATGAGCAGGGGGGTTGGACTAGATGACCTCTGAGGTCCCTTCCAACCTTAAGCATTCTATGATTCTATGATTTATGATTTACTATGAAAAGAAATCAGGAGCTCCCCTCTCTTTCTGACACATACCTGTAGTAAAGGAGTATGCAAATATACAACAATTCTGGGGATTGCTTGCTCTTCTGTTGCCTTTGCAAAACATGACTAAAATGGGCAGAGTTAAAGATTTAAAGATCCTCTCCCTTCTTTTCCTTCCTCTTCACAAGCTTCTCACCTCTCAGAGACATGCCATAACCTACAAGTTAAGGCTTGGTTTGGCCTGGCCTGTGCTGTGGACACTGACATATTTCCCCTCCCTACTCCCTTCTTTATTTCACCTATTTGATGCTACTATTAGACTGCATACATCAAATGTGACACCTACATGACTTGAGACAAAACCAGCTGACTTGCCATGAGGACTGTTTCTGCAGTGCTGGGAGATGAGGGAAGAATTCTTAGCCTGACACTGAGAATGAAAATGCTCCTAAATATGTCACATCTTTCTGCAGGCCACAGCAGCCTTTTCAGTTGCTTATCCTTAAGAAAGGTAGAAAAATGAGATGACAACTTGTTCTTGTCCCTATCCTGTTGCCACTGACCAGGCCTGGCCTTTTACACACATTCAGTGGTCAAAGTCTGCGGTTATGAAGACTGATTACGGAAACTCATGTAACAGTTTTACAGATGATTTACTAGCATGGATCACATACTTTTCCTTCCTTTTTGAATTTGCCCTGGTATTAGAACTGTTCACACGCTCTTGCAATGGGCAACAGAACTTAATATTCCCCTACCAATTATAAGACATTCCATCTGTGGCATTCATATATCCTCAGTTTGACTAATTAGTAAAACAGACCTACATTTTAAAAAGTCTCCTATACTACCTCAAAATTGAATGCTTTTTAAATAAATTTCTCTCTCAATAGAATTTCAACCTATCCACATTTTACTGCTTTTAAATCATGTACAGGTATAAAATTTTAAGAAGACATAGTGCAAAAAAATCCTTGCTTCTGTATCTCAGTTTAATTTAGATTAGAAGAAAAAAATTTTGAATTTACATCAACAAGTTTGCAGAAGTGTTTTCTAACTGTCGCAGAGTTGTTTGAGGATCAARATAATTATAGCGTGCAGGGTAACAGAATATAATATGCTGGCATCCTATGTCTATTCAGCTAATCTTCATCCCTTGACAGATGTTCAAACACAGTGTTTTTATAAACTGAGTTAAAAATGGTATTTCACTTATTAGATACAAACAGTATGATGAAGAACTCGAAGTATATACATATTAAATTACATGTAAAATAAACCATAAAATCAACCAAAAATAAGGCAGAATATCAAAAGTTCACTGAATATCTTTGTAAAGGATTTTAACTAAAGATCAAGGGGTATGTACAGTGAAACAATCTTTTATGAAAAAAATATAAAATAGTGTCAGCACTAATTAGCAAATAACTATGAATTTCATTATTTTTATTTGTTGATCTCGGTTTCCTGTGTTCTTCTCAGGTGCTAGAGAAATTCCAGCAAGACAAACAATAATTTTAATAAATGTTAGGGTTGTTTTCTCTTTTAATTTTCTTTAACAGGACTCCATAATCATGTACTGCTAAGTAGAGGACTACTTAATCATGAAGGAACTGACCAGATCTCCAGCTTTACTTCAGAAAGCACTAAGTGATCGTCGCATTATTTTTCACTAGTATAACTAGAGTCATTAAAATGAGACAAAACAAAGAATCAGAACTGATTCTGACTTCCATTTTACTCTGCAACACTGCCATGAATCCACAGCATGGACTGCATATCTTTTTAGATTTAATATAATTATCAACATAGCATCCTTAAATTCTGCTCATTTAGTAGAGAATTTTTCTCAAAAAAACATGCTAATAAAACAATTTCTTTTATAGAAGACCTGTATTTATCAGATGAAGATGTTGACAGTAGCAACAATTAAGGAAAATGTATTTCATGATAATCTATCAACAATTTATTCCCACTAACAACTCCTCCTGTAGAAGCAAGTAAACATTAAGAAGGTGTATCTGCCTGGGAAAAAAAAAAAAATCAGAAACATTACAAAGGCATAACTAGATAGCTTACTTCTGGAAAATCAGTACATTTCTAAAATCTATGGATTCTGCTCTTTATTTTCAAGTGAATGGAAGCGGATGCACAGACACACCTGCCTGCACAGGCACTTATACACACATCTTTTTTTCCCTCGCAGGTCTCCTGAGTTGCCTGCAATTCACAACTCCAATCACCTGTTCACTAAGTATTAATATGTATGTATTGAGAATGTATCAGGAGCTCCCTTTGCCCAGCCTACTCTGTATCCTAAACTGTGACTGTATCCTTCAGTATGTGTGTTCTTGAGACCTAGGCTTGATGTGAATAGTTTCTGATCTCCACTGTTCCAATCAGGTAATGATCTTTTCGCAGTTGTGAGGCTATTTCCCCCAGCTAAAGAAGGATGCATCTAGATTGTGCTACTTATCGAGGCCAACTATAAAAAGAGCCGTCTATAGAATAAGATTTTGACACGCAATAACAGCAGTGAAAACCGTAGTTGTTGTAGCCTTGCTTTTGAATGTGTGTTTACTAAAACACATACCTGTGGGACATGGCATGTTCAAAAAAAGAAGTTGCTCTTCTCAGATAAAAGGGATAGAGAACTAAAATTAACTCATGRCTTGGAATCACCATTCATCTTGGAATAAAAATGAGTGTTTGCTGGTCGGCAGTACTATTTAGTTCAAAATTCACAAATAATGAATACAGTGGCAATAGCTCACAATGAAGTAAATTTTTCCTGACAACTTAAAATCTGTAACAGTGATAAAGTGAATGCATGGTTGCAACATACATAAATAAATGTGTTCCATTAGTAATCTTAAATGGTTTCTATCAAAATGCATAATCATACAGTCCAGGAAAAAACACAGGTCTCATAAGCTAGGATATTATGCATTTAATTTGCCAATTGATTTTCTTCTAGAGGCCAGTTCAAGCAAACTTACTTGATTTCATGCTGTTAGTCTTAATTATAATCCAAAATGCAGGGAACAACTTGGAGGAAAAACTTGGGGAAAAGGCACAGTGCATTCATGTTCATATTAAATTGTAGTTCAAAGATACAAATGTCCTGCAAGGATTTCTTGCCACTTTGAACCCTGCAACAATGATTTTCTAAAACACAACGGCTGATCAAGAGAGTAATTTTAGACGTTACTTTGCAGACCTTTACAACACAGGAATTTTAAGTTTACTGCTACTTGTTCAGTATTGAAATTAAGTATCATTCACTTGGTATTAAGGTAAGCCTTAACAAAACAGGAAAGTAAGCCTAGTTGTACTTCTAATCTATTCACTAGAATTATTTTCAAATATATGTGCAATTCTGCAATGAAATGGAAAAATAAATGTATTTATATCCCAAATTTGTATTTGGAACAGTCCCAAAGTCACTCCTGATACCAGAGCTGGAGGTGACAAGACAACCATAGTGCAAGATGCTGCACGTAACACATATGAGAGAGATGCTCACATCAGAGATCCTGACAAGGAACTCACTGGACTTACAAGGAAGTCAGTGGTGAGAGAAAATAATCCACTAGCAACTGTACAGCCCATTCCAACACTAACAGATTACCTACAAGGGATATTTAAATTTACAAGCCCTTTTGTAAGAAATTTAGCAATCAACTATGTACAATAAGCGCAAGGTATGCATGTACTTCACTAGTCCATGGATAAAACTGCAGATTAAAGTTTTATGTGCATGAAGCCAGAGAAAGGGGGATAAAATACGGCATTAATGCTATAGATTAACTTGATGAGACAGCTGATTCCATTGTGCTCACATTAAGAGCACAAGTGACTATTTTGTCAGTTTTTGACAAAATATTAACATGTCTTCAGTGTCTGTACATACTGGTCATCTTTTGTGACCAGGTACAATGAATGAAAACAGAAATTAAAAAGATTGTTGTCATCCTATAGCAACTCTAAGGTAAAAATTAAAATCACCAAGTGCATACAAATTCACATATATTTGAGCCAAGGTACTGAAAAAGATATGCAAAAGATATGCAAAAAGAGATAAATACAGTTGATATATATGCATACACACATGCATACATATACACATACAATGTATTTGTAGGGACAGGATAGTAAAACGCCCAAGTATTACAATGAAGAACATCAAAGAAAGTCTAGCAGCARCTCACAAAAAAAATGTATTTCTCCTAATATACCAGAGTAGAGCTCACTGTGTTCATGTTTCTGGGATTCAAAACTACTTTCACTATAACTTGGAAAAAATAAGGTATATTAATTCTAAAACATTATGATATGATACAAACCAACCCTTGAACACTTTAATAATAATAGGAAATGCAGACTACTGCTGAGTATCTCTTGATAAAAGCAGATAGAAGAAAAGCTGATCTAGCAGTCAAGTTCTATCAGATGATATTCCTTCACCAAGGATTCTATTGTATTTCATATCAGAAAAACAAGGTATTTTAACTGAAATATTCTTTCTCAGAAACACAGGGCAGTGTATTTTTGCACTTATGAGTCTGGGAGGATCGCTGTTGCTACTTGGACATTTTGCATTCAAAAATGTCCTGACTAATAACACAATTTTATACCACAATTCACAACATTCAGCCAAGCGAAATTCAGTTTTGCATTTACAATATACTCACAGGTCACATGTACAAATTAGTTTATTGTTATTAATTCAGCTTAATTAAACTGAATTCATACAGATGAATATTTGCTGTCACTTCCAAAAGAAATCATTAATCTAGCTGTGTGAGCTGTACTTTCAGAGGATGTTGAAACAAGTAACAAAGCTATCTACATAAAAGGGGTAAAATTTCCAAAAGCACTTCAATGACTCATGTTAGGTCTAGAGCATTGCTCTTTGAGACATACTAAGCCTTCCTGAAACCTGTCTTAGTTCAGCTTTTACCTATAACTGAAAGAGAGAGAGCCCACAGTTATAACATTTCTACAGCACCAAACAGTGTTTGCTTAAATGTGTAAATGTTTTTTGTCATGTTTATTTATGTTTTTATGACATTTAGAGTGCAAACTACCTAAGTAGTTTGTTAAGTAGTTTATGTGAGGCAAATTCAGGTACCCTTTTACAGATCTAGTATTTCTTTCTAGTATTTCTGGAATGTCCAGAAAGAATTAGGCATATAAAGTTGTGAAATAGTCAGTCCTATAGTCCTATAGAAAGTCAAGCTATAAAAAAAGGGGAAAAAACCCACTGAGAGCTTTTTCTGACCTTTCGCTGCTCTCTAATGAGCATCTTATTCAGGGACTGAAAGTCTATCTTTAGGGGGGGAAAAAAAAAAAAAAGGAGGGGGAGCAGAGAGGCTAGATTACTCACCYAGGAAAAAAAATGGTGTTAGTTTCCTGAGAATTACTGTGCTGTTATTTTTAAACTCAGTGACAATTCAATGTAAACTACAGAACAATGTACCAACAAGGGACTGAAATTCTCTTTCAATAACTGCATCAATCTCTAAACTACAGTACCTTGATGCCTCTGGCATCACCTTTGTGCCTCTGGCCTTCTATCCCAATGAATTTTGAGCTGTTTCCCACAAACTGAAGCATCTTCAAAAAAAAAAAAAAAAAAAAAAAAAAAAAAGAGAGAAAAGGCTGGCATATCTTAGCATAAGCCCTCATAAGAAGAGATGAGGGCTTCAAGAGTTTGGGGGGGGGGGCAGGGAAAAAAAAAGCTGAGTGCAGGTGTCCCACTAAGTGAATATTCTAAGCATGAATTATTGCTACCAAAAGCGAGGCAACATCTCTGCCACTGGATTCACCTTTAAAATAATGGCTTGATCACTTCACTGAGAGAATACCTGGAGTCACTTACTGGCAGAAACAATTATGTCTATGTCAAGTGAACTGAGGTGGGCTGTAGGCCTTTTTGTGTTTTGCTGACTCCAGGCCTATAATAAGATACATACTATTTGACATTCCACATCTACATGCAATAGTTGTAATTTATAACATTAGTTTTTTCTTTACTCATGAGTTTCAATCATGAATATGCCAATCTTTCTTAATGAGTGTGGGAATTCAGACTGTCTGCTATTCTCAAGACATATTTGTGACTTTGGTCAAAGACAGGGTGTTTTATTTCCTTTAAGATGCCAATGTTGATCATTCATTAACTCAGTTTCAACAACAATAAAAAGTTTCTTGGCTTTCATTACTGATACTAAAACAGTAACTCAGGATAATTCAGTTGCCCTGAGTAGCAACTTCTGTCATTAAAATATATAGGGCACATGGGGTAAATCTGTTGCTGATGTCCATTAATATTCTGATGGAGCTATGACTCAAGTCACCAAAAAGAAAGGGGGGTGGAGGGGAGGGGGAATATGTTCATCTTAATTGAATTTTACTTTATTAAACACAGAAGACCTTTCAACCTTCCAGGTCACTCTGGCATAGAATTGATGATGGTTTATATTTAATTATAGAATAACTGTCTGACATAAAACGGTATCAAATCATTGTATGTCTCCACTAACTACTGAGATAGAGCAGATACATTTATTCCTCTCACTTGATTCTAGTCAGATGTTAGAATGAATTTTTAAAGCAACTGCTAAAGTAAACAAAAGAGAAATGTTGACTGATAAGGCCAACTGTAAAGAAATCGTTCAGGAATATCAGTGCCAGACTGGGTGGAACTTCACTTACAATTCTGACTCACTTCGGGATAATAGCTAATTTTGTCTCTCTAGTCTGAAGAAAATCAGGCTCTTAGCTTTCTACCATGAATGTAATCAACAAAAGTGAAGGACGGATGCAAACAAGTAACTTTGTGAAATCTTTGGATTAGAGACACTTACCTGCCTGTAGGACTATTTTAATATGTTTACTGCTTGCCTTTTCTAATTGTGGAATGTTTCAATTATGTCTTGAGATAAATAAGCACCAGCATACTATTGCATGCAACATAGCTGCTGTGTTGCTCCTGCAAGTTACTGGAATTAACTTGTGATTAATCTTTTCTATGATACCAACATTTATTTTTTCCTGAACAAAAATGAATGCACTGCACAGTAGCACACGTTCCCTTATACACACACATATATATATTAAAAAAAAAACCCTCTAGGGAGTACTTCACTGTTCACATTTGAACTTTCAGCACCCTGACTTATTTTTTTATACAGAAAAGGTTAACAAAAATAATTCCATTATACAGTTTTGAGGGCTTTTTAAAATATTTCTGTAGGAAGCAGAAATATTTTAACAAAAAATTTCATTACAGAAACAGTTTTCCTTCAAGAAGCATGTGAAAGAAAATGTGTTTCTCAGCTCTAGCGTGTATTTATAAGCTAAAATAATTAAAATACAATATCAATTAAATAAACAGATGTAGATGTGGGAAAGGACTACAGCACATGTTCAGAATCATGTGAGCATGTTCCCATCTGTGAAAGATACTCTGTCAACATTTTTTTAAATGTAAAGCCAGCATTTCATCTACAATTATTAAATGTGGCTACAGTCAGAAAAAGTTACTAGGCTAAAGTCTTACTCAGTAGATCTGTTCTCCATATGTATTCAGTCCAAATGTACTCACTTAAGTGTTAAAAATAAATTGTCACCATTCTTTACTCCCGTTAGCTCTGCAGAGCCAAATGTAGCTAAGAGGAAGTGAGTTGTACTCTATTTTAACTCCTGCACGACCAACAGATGATCTAGTTATTGAATCTGCATTATTGATGATACCATACAAGCCAAAAAAGCACACAGCCAAACTGTGCAGGAAGCCATGATGCAAAGGATGTGGTTTAAGTAGGCTATGGCTTTATTAACTCATCTGGCAATGCAATCCAACAATATGTCATACAGAGCAGGCTATTATCCCTCACTTGACTGTTTCAACCTATTTTTGAAGATGGCTGTCAACTTTCCCTCCTCCTAACACTTTCCAATGGTTGCTGGGATCTCACCATCTTTACTTTATATGTAACCTCAAAGCTGCTACCTGCTATGCTGTCACATTTTGAGCCTACCTCTTGTCCTAGCCAACCATGGCCTTTAAAAAGAAAGAACCAACTTCCAAACCATTGGTCTTCATCAATGAGTGCCAAAGATTTTTTATTTCTTAGATCTCACAAAACACAGCAAATTTCACATTATCTGTAGATCCTCTTTAACTGGAAAAGCAACGGTGCCTGATGACTAGCTAGAAGGCTCATAACTGAAGAGCAGATAGTTATTTCTTGATACCCTGCACTCACCTTTTACACTGTTCCTCAAAGTGAAGTACCTTAGGAATTCACTATCTCAAGACAGAAGAGAGCACTAGAAGAACTGTCACTGTTACTAAGATCAAAGGGCTTTGGCCCACTGATTTCAAAGGTGTTTTCAAATGGGCACTAGGAACAGCTCAGTTTCTCTGTGAGCTTTTACACAAAAGAGATTATAGCTTTCCCTTCCTTGCTCAGCAGTCTTTCTTGAGCAGGGATGTCTGTGAGAGTAAAGTGGAAATGCTGAAAGGACAGAGGAATGACCAAAGATGCACAACAGCTACTCTCATTTAGCCAATAGATCTTCGAAAAGCAGAATCAACTGATCACGGAAAGCCAGTCATCTAGTCCTTTATCTCAATTACTCCTGACAGATACTTCTCTCAACACTGCAGTTCCGTGAATTGTACTGTTGGTGCAAGAACTTGTTCCAGTGGCTCATAACTATCTTTCCCGTCACTTTCTCCCATCTCTTCCACTCAGTTTTACTGAAACAAATGATTGTTTACCGCTAATATATGTCATAGCTGTCAGACAGCTTCACATACAGTACTGCTGTTGCTCTCATCAGATGTACATATAAAAATACAGTAGCAACAATATACTTCCATATGCTTAGATGCTTTGTGTTTAACTTGCTGTATTTTCAATGAAGTATATTTAAGATAAGAGGATGCCTGGCACCACATGTTTAATTTTGATTAATATACCTACCACTCTCATCTAAATTATGCTTGCTTTATTAAAAAGAGTAATCTAATCTTAGCTTTTATTCTGTTAAATCAGCCATGTGTGACCCATTACTAACCACTAACGAAGAATGTAGCTTAAGAGCCAAAGAATTGGTCTCACTATATTGCTTATCAAAGAACTGGAAAATAAGTGCATACTGCATTTTCCTGCTTAAGCATTCTAGTTGATAATGTATGGAGAAAGACAATACATTTGTGCATCTTTGCATCTTTCAGCTTCCCTCTTCATCAGACAATTCTAATTATCTTCTTTCTATGTTGAGCATCCTTCACATCTGTTTGTATACTGATATAAAAATGGAAGGTCACCACAGAAATATAAAAATTGACAACTATTTAGGAATTAAATAAAGGTTTATAACATTGGCAGAAGAAAATCTTGTGCTGTTTTAAACCAGAAAGCTGATAATCACTTTATCTTCTTTTATTTCTAACACAGTGTAATCTCATTGACTTGGAGAGTTGCATTGAAGCCCGCTGCTATCTAAAATTTTTCAGTTTCTGGTATGAGTTCTAGATTTCTAACTCCCATGAAAAACTCCTCATGTTGCTAAAAGTGATGCTTATATCTATTTCTTCAGAATTCATAAAGCACTTTGAGATACTTAGAAAAGATGCATGTGAAAAAAAAAAAGTATTATGTTTAGAACAAAAAAATGGGATAGCAGTTCTGTGATTTCCTGAAAATCAGGCTATTTTATCTTGAGCTTTTTCTGGAGAATTTGTTGGCCTAATACCTGATGAAAGGGTAGATGAATACTGTGAAACAGAAATTTTAAACTAGCAGAGTGAGCTCTACAAGCTGTAGAAAAAAACAGTGCTGTAAAGTCCCATTGTGACTAAAAATACATAGGACTTTCAGCATTGCTTTCTCCACTGTTTTTCTCTCTCCTATCCATTTAAGAGGGAGTAAATTTGAAATGCTGGCCACTTCATTCACGACCTTTGAGCAGACAGATCTATGAATCTGCACTCAGCATAAAGATGAGCCCAACTTAACCTTCTTCAAGTTTTTTAAAGGAATACCACTAATCCCCACTTTGAATATATGTATGGAGAGATAATCTACAAAATACGCTCACTTTACCATAAAGCATCCAACTGGCAGGGGGAGGAATAAATAAATAATAAAGCAATAGAAACCCGATTTTCTAAGTGATAGCTGTGAACAGGTAATATTTGCTAAACTGAACTAAAATGTTGCCCCCCGCCCCCGATAACAGCACTGTCTCCAATACTGGCTAAGGAAAAAAAAAAAAAAAAAAAAAAACAGCAGAGCTTATTTTATGCAAGAACATAAAACAGGATTGACATCTCTAAGAATGCCAACACAGAGGCTAAGTAAAAATCACAGGATCTCCATGGTTCTTAAAAAGCATTAACAGATGCATTACACGTTGCACTGTAATCTTTTTAGCTGTTCTAATCATTACAGTTGTAAGAGATTCGGTTATTTATTCAAAACAACTTAAAGCAACTCTAAAGGTCCCAGTGTGATGTTTGCACTTCTAATTTTCATAAAATGTTGATAAGAGTGGAATCAAACTAGTTAGTTATCAGTCTTGACATTGGCATAATGTGACTGGAAATGTACTATTTGTAATTACTTGAAAGGAAACAAATTACCTTTAAGAGGAAAACCATGGGTAGAAATTGCAGAAATTAGATGTGTTAGACTGTTCTTATTAAAAAAAAAGAAAAGAAAAGAAAAGTACATTTTATTTAACTTGCAGTCTATGAAAAAGAATATGCAAGTAAACCAAAGGCAAGCATGAACGAGCAAAAGCATGGACTCAATGATCTACCAGACAGGTTTCATCTTTGCTTCTGTGAAACATACTTATGGTAAATAACCTTTTTATGGGAGTTGTTCCAAGTCCAAGTTCTTGGAAGCACAACAGGATATGCAGCATTTGACTGATGATAAGTTTTCATTTAAACCCCTCTAAAACAGACCTCTGGGGTTAGAACTTAGAAAGAAAACATAAAAATCTCATGCACACTGTTAGGCTACTGGGATTACTAAGTATGTGCTTAACTTGAAAAGCCCATCCTCCTCAATACAGTTGAGCTTTATACATGAACTTCTGTGTGGCTGAGATCCTAAATAAGTGCCTTGCTAACTCAAAATGAATGCTAAGGAAGGACAGAAATCTCTAACCACATTTGAACTTGCGTCTTTTATGAAAATGGAGATTTTGCTGACCCAGAAAAACACACACAAACAAAACCAAATCCTGTTTCATATACTATGTTTCCATGGTGTCTGGAGCATTTTTTTGCCTAAATCTTCTTCATATTCTTATTATTTGCCTAAATATATTATGATGAGCCAACAGGGCAAGAGTGTTTCCTGAAGTGGCATCATCATAGTTGAGTTGGTGCTGCCATCTCGTTTTGTAACAGCAGGCAATCTAAAGAAGGAACCACTTTCAATAAATCACAGTCACTATGTACCTATAGACACCAAAGCCAGAAAGGATTCCACTAATTTCTCCTGAAGATAAAATTAAAGTATATCAATTTTAAAATTAATCAAAGAAATTATGAATTTAGTATGAATTTAATATTTCCTCTGATGAGTTGTTTCAATAAACTACTTTCAGTGTCAGAATACTGGAAGAGAATCCACTCTAGCAATTCCAGGACAAGCTGGAGATCTTAATAGCCACTCACTTTTCCCAAGAAAAATGTCACTAAGAGAGGGAAGAGGCTACAGGGCAACTGCTCTATGAAGTACACTATATGCAATGTTTCCTCTACCAAGTGGAACTGAATATGCTTGTAAGGAAAGTATGGGATAACGCCACTCTACAAGCTCACAGGTATAAGTTTTACTGCTTGATAAAAAGAGGGAATTTTTGCAAAATGCAGTATTTGTCCCATAGCTATATGAATCCCGCTTCAGCCATATGTTGCTGAACATTCAGTGCTGCATATATAGCTTTCATAGAGTAGGAAGGAGTGGAGTTTAGGTCATATTGCTCATCTTTTGGTAMCAAACTGTGGCCCATGACTGTGGTTTCCACTATGCATATTGCAATTTAAAAGCAGAGCAAATCCCTTTGCTTTTACTGTACCAGAAACTACGACTCGAAAGTACCTGAACTGTGAAACTATCTCCCTTCACCTCTCATACTTGGTTTGTTAATTGGAAGACTGACTAGGTCATTTTAAATCTAAGAAATTAATTTTAAAAAATGTTACAACCATAGCAACATCATAACCTCATGACACTGAGAGCTACCAGTTCTTTTCCTATCTGAAAATACAACTGGCCTACCTTTTGTCTCTCCCAGGGAAAAGGAACAAAGGGACAAAAACATTACGTTTCCTTAAAAAAAAAAAAAGTTGTATATGTATAGCAGTATATGAGCTCTGCCCCAAACTTATCCATGGCAGCGGTCACTTAAATAAGGTGTCGCTGCCCTTGCAACCTAGAAAGAAGTTAAAGAAATGATCATCACCTAGTAGTATCACGCACTGAAACAGGAAATCTGAAGGCAAATTTCCTAAGCCTTTGAATTACAAGGACRTTCTTAGCAAGACAAAGCTGTAATTAGTTGATAATAATGCTCTGCTCATAACAGAACTTGTTTTCCTACACATGACATTACTAAGGGTGTAGAGTTGTACACATTTCATTAGATGGTGAGAGAAAGAACTCAATCCTGTATAATCATTGCAAGGCTAAGTTTTTACTACCAGAGTGAAAACACATAAATTCAACTCTTCAAATGCAGTTAAGTATTCTCATTTCAATATTTGTACAACAATATAAGAACATTCACATCAAATGAATGACACTGATGAAAAAGGAAGACAAAAAGACTCCCTTACCACAACTTACTTTTCAAAATGCAGAAATACCAAACTCTTCCATTAGCCTTCTTGCGAGCTTTGCTATTTCTTTTCTGTAAAGTGCTTGCTGCTACCTAGGGCTAGGCTATTTACCTGTACTGTCTATCTAGTCAGGGCACACCTCTGAATAATACCAAGCTGTTTGAATTTCTTACTTTCTAATGATCAGCAGAGTTCCTTTGTAATGACCAGATTTCCTCCACTTTAATCACTGCTTATTGTTTCAGTGCATGGAAGGATTTAACAGCTCACTGACTGTGCTGACTCATAATCTGCAAGGCGGGAACAATGTTGCAGCTCATCAAATGTAATCAGCTACTAATTAAAAGATGATGGAATTTTAAAATTATATGGTACTTTCCAACTAGGAGGATAACAAAAGTTTATCCAAAAATGTGAGCCAAAAGCTCATAGACATCAGTACCTGTTTGACAGCAGTAGACAGCACAAGTATTTCTAGAAAAAATCTACCAAGTCAGTAGTTTTACTTACTAAAGAGAAGAATTACAGGAAACACGGGCATGGATGCAACTCCTGAAATTCAGCAAAAATGGGTTAGGCCTAATAGCTTTCCTTAGTGATGAAAATCCATGAGATTTTATACTGCAACAAGTTATTCAATATCTTTAAAATAATCTCTGATTAAAGGTCAGCATCAACATTCTCAGTCTCAAGAAATGGCACTAGCTCAGAACACAGCATCAGCTCCACCTCCCTCTTCTTCGATCCATTAGATCCACCGAACAGACCAGATTACAAACACATATAACTCAAGACACATACCACGACCTAGTTTTTCCAAAACTAGTCTGCTTCGTTTTGCAGAAGTTCAGAAAATAACCTCTATGTACAACAAGCACCTTAAAGACTCAACAACTACCTAAAGACATTTTGCACATATGAAAATTTAGCGTCTTTTGCTTTAAGACAGATACCTTTCATTTTACCCGTATTCTCCCTGATTCACGCTGTTCACGAAAAACCACCCGGATAAAGGTTCATGAGTCAAAATGCTACAGAATTATACAATCTCTCATGTTAAAAAACAGTAGAATCGTAACAAGCAATTAAATCTGTTCATTTTATCATCAGCATTCTCATTCCTATTTTTGACAAACCATGCCCTAGTCCAGGGAATCCTTCACTTTTAGTTCTCTGCTTAGAATAAACATGATATGAAGAAACAGAAAATAAAAACAGCAACAACGCTATTGCGGATGTTCTGCCCCAGATTGGGTCCTGGAATCCAATACATATCATGTGAAATATGTGCATAGTGCTATGTAGATGTGCTGAATACACATGACGTCCTCAGAATGTGATGTGAAAATTGTTGTRGGAACAAACCCAAAATTATTTGCAATTTAATTACAATGAAAGCTCTACTGAATTACAGCTTGAACTGCAGAAGAATTTCTTGAGAGTATTTCATTGTGTCATATTAGAAGTCAAAACACTTTCAAATTTTTTAAGGATTTTGAAGATGCTGTTTTAAAAAAGCTTGAGTATTTTGCCCACATCCATTTCACACAAGAAATTTTTAGGTGGTCATCACAAGTGAGAAAGTATTCTTCAGACATCCCATCCCATTTTTCTCCTTCAACTCAATTCTGATAAAAGTGTTTAGATTTTATTCTAGTGAAGAACAAAAATTCTGAAACCTCAGACAATGACACAAAATAAAATTCTGATCCTTTGGTCAGATCTATCATTTCTTGCCTGAAACCTTTTAAGTGACAACTGAAAGCACAAAAATTCATGATTACATGCAAATTACTTCTTTTTTTCCTCCTGTTGCCAGTTTAAAAGAAGAAAAGTTCGGGGTGTACGCTGCTAACCAAAATTCATATGCTGTGTTAACTTCTAACTGCTTGACTTCCTGAATTTTTTAGCAGGGGAAACTAGTTGAGGTAGTGCCCATAACCACACCACTTCTGAATGAGCGAGTTCCATATTCAAATAGCTTTCTTAAGGAACTGCTGGCTGGTGTTTTGAAAAAAGAAATGTTGTCCTTATGAACATGAAAAGACAAATATAAGAAATGTTCAAAACTGCAGTTCCTAAATCTTTCTGCAGACAATGGACCCACATAAAKTTAAATCCATAGAAATGGTAACGATACTGTCTTTATCTCTGAAAAACAGACTTATATATTATCATGGTCTGTTGACATGGAGTGTTCAGTAGCAATGCTAGTTTAAACCTCTGGGTATTCCTTCTGGCTTTTGGCAAAGCTTCCCACCAGCCTCACTGCGTTGACAGCTTGTGGAGCTGTGCCATGACTGAATCACGGAACCCAAAAAAACCCCAATGCGTTCTCTTCTTTTCCCCACCTCAGATTTACTTTTTTTTTTTTTTTTAAATGCTTACAAATTATTCATTCTGACTTTCCATAACAGTCAGGAAGAGGGAAGGAAATGCAGCATCAGATCCACATTCAAGCTCCTATTGGGTCTTTGGTTGAGAAACTCATGCAACACAACCTTGTATCTCATACACCATCAGCTTGCAGAAATGGGACTGTAACGGTAAACCACATCGCAGGAAACACAAGTTTGATAGCATTGCCCTAAGCCCTGACAAATCATGCCACCTGCTTTAGAGCATGAAAGCATTGGCCTACGTTCTCACAAGAAAAGCTAAAAGCACAAGGCTTTAGCCAAATCCTTGGAAAGCATACAGGAGTACAGAAAAAAAAAAAAAAAAAAGGATGGTGGGGATAAGGAACAGCACTGGCTCCATGAAGAACACTTGGAATTCTCTGAGTATGTCCACCAGAACATGAGAAACATGAGAAGATAAAGATGCAAAGGGCACTAAGAGTGCCCTCCTGCAGAGGACAGCAGAGCAGCTATAGGCACTGTCTTATCTAGTCCTAGTACTAAYTGTTGAAATTAAATATGCTCCTTCTGAAACATCAGTCAGAAGGTGAGATGCAGTGAAGAAGTGACAAAATGAACTTGGGGAGGAAGAGAACAAGTCAACACCAACTTCAAGAGTTAGCTTCTGCTTCCTAACATTAGTGTCTCACTGTTGAATATGAGGTTCTGATCAAATTAGTGGGATATAGTAGATGTAATTTCACCTTCAGCAGGCTCTGGTGATACTGGCTACGTTCCTGTTTCTTTCCTTTGCACAGACTGCAGTGAATATATGTCTGCTGCAGAGAAAGTCATGGGACCACAGACAAAAACGTAAAGCTTAGTTTTCTCCATAGTTTTTGTATTGAATAACTATACAAGAATGATTCATGTGTACTTGCAGCTGAACTACACAATGAGTTTAACCTAAGTCTGAGATTCCATTTCTTTTCTGGTTTTCTTTTCCTCAGAGGATCAATAATGAACATTACTTAACTGTCAGGAAACATCAATTCCAAGAATACTGTCTGCAGTTGCACTTGGAAAGCCTGGCAGTCATTTTGAAGGATGCAATGTTTCGACAGAGTTTTTGTTGTCTTTTTCTTTTTTTAATTAAAAGAAACTGGCAACAACTTCAAAGAAGGATAATGAAACTATACCAGGAGAACACTACTTACTGACACTCTTTTGGAAAATAAAACCCCGATTTACAGAGGGGGACAACTATTAAGTATTTCAGAGGGAGAAGTGGATTTGGTTTTCAGATTAAATGTATGCACAAATTTTATTTTAAAATATGAACCATCATACTCATTTACTAGGAGTCTAACAATAAAAAGGTCCAAAACACAGAGTYAGGAATCCATTTTAAATTTAACAGACAGCAGTGAACCCCACAAACTTTCTGCTATGAACTTATTCTATCACCAGAAAGCAACTACTAGCTTTGTGGTACATAGCTTCTTCCTATCTGAGAAAGATAATGACTTCTGTTTTTACACAAAAAAATCCAGTCTCTCTCATCATGGAACAGTGCGCAAGACTGTCAGGATTCAGTTGAAGAAATCATGTTAAGAAAAGAACAAAAAAGAAAAGCCTACTTCATAGCAACATTTTTAGGAAGTAACATATGCTATATTTTGTGTTGCGTACGTACAAGTACCTATTTGTTAAATAAGGATATGGAAGTTTCAATTGTGTCCACTTTTCTTAAGACTTTCTATCTTTCAGAATATTTCAACTAATCTATGGGCAAAAGATTTGTTATAATAAAAGTGGTCTAGTCTATAAATGACTTAAAGGTATATGATCAACTTAGTTTGTAAATAGCTAATACAAAAATTGTTTTATCCATTGTCCTAGGCAACATTTTAAAATATAAAGTTTTAATGGGAAAACATAGTTCATGTATTTTGTGTATGACAGCTGTTTTGTTTAAATTCTTTTTACCAGCTGTACTCTGTGCAGCATAAGTACGCCCTCCATTTCTCATCTTTCCATAGGGTTTTCAAAAGTAATAATGAGAGGTGGGGTTTTTCCCCTGCTTTTTTTTAAATAGGGRAAAAAAAAAAAAAAAAACACAGCAGGAAGTGTCACTAGTACTAAGAGGCAGAGACAGTACTTTTAAAAAAACTGAAAGCTTTTTGTTTGTTTCAGGACATTTCCAATGAGATAATGAAAACAATATTTTTAATGTTTCCAGACAGCATATGCAAAAAAAACCCMACTAGGCTGCTAGCTTGAGGAACAGTGTCCAGAACCACTTTGTTACCCTTGACCTTGTCTGACAGTCGTTTCCAGAGACCCCTTGTATTCTGAGAACTTCCTGGCAAAAATGCATTAACAACACATTCTGGTCTGTATCATCCTGCAATACTACTCATCTTGCACAGAAATAAAAACAAAAATGCTTACTTGCATAATCCAAAATGTCATTTTCTTTTTGTTCCCATGGTCTTTGGTCTTGGATAATACACTTATCAAAAGAACACTGAAATGTCATCAGCTTTGTCTGAAGTAAGTAATACTGCCTCCTAAAAGAAATTAAAACATCTATCCAGCTCTTCCTTAGTTTAGCTAGTTACTCAACAAGTTCAATAATTTTTAAAATTCACTAGCCAATCACAATCATGACGGACAAATTAACATGGGGAAATTTCTCAAGGATAGTTCACTAAAGGTAAAATTGACACAGATGCTACCCCTAACATTACACAGAGGTAATACAGCCCTGCAGTTATTGACTTTTATAACAGGTTTAATTCAGTTGAAAGCATTAAGCTCTCCTCAGAATCCCCATTGAACCTTTACCCAGTACATCTTTGTTTTAAACAAAAATGAAAAAGAGTGCAAGACACTCAAAAGGATCTACTTAAAAACTGAAGAGTACAGCAGTCTGCCATGCAAGTCTGCATGCTTGCTCGTAAGCATGTGCACTGCTGCTATGTGGCCCTATTCCGATCAACATTAAAAAGGAGAGCTATTACCTCCCTAACATAACATTTCCTAATTTTGGAGGTGGGTAGTGTGGAGGCTGAGCATTTTTGCCCCATCTCCTCCCCCCCYCTCCCGCCGAGTCCACTCCTATTTAACACTTGCATCATCCTGGCTAGCAACGCAGATTTTTCAGGCCTATATTTAAGCAGTAAGACTTAAATATGGCAGGCAGTGCATTTTCAGAGGATTATTACATACCTTGGGTGGTGTTATAAGGGAAGAAGCTAAAGACTTTCCTCTAACTGCTTTAGATTGGACAATCTGATGAAGAATTTTTCAGGCTTTTACTTGGATGGGAACCAATGTTYCTGTGTAAGAGCACTGAGTAATCATGTGCAAAATAGGACCACCCAACATCTGTCTACATTCACTTGGAAGTAAGTTTTATATTCCTCTGCTATAGGACTTGCAGGAAATTTATACCAAATACATGGGTGGGGTGGGATAGAATCCTTCCTCTTTGCTTAATCACATTCAGGGCTGAATGATGATCCATTCTGTCTGGTTCTTCCCATTACTCTTTCTAAAATTAACTCACATCTGACATTATAACATATGTTAAATATTATGTAAGTAGTCTGTTCTATATTTGTTTTATTCAGTCATAAATCCTGGCATGCACACTTAAAAAAAAATAGTCCTGTAAGAAAAAATATATAAATATATGTGTATATATATTGGTTAAAAAAAATTCTTTTTGTCTTGATCATAAGGGAGTCAAAATAACCTGCTTACATTATGACAGTATATCTACTAACTACAGTGTTTTACAGGCGAATATGCTCTTCTGCTTTGTAGAAATGGAAAATTCAGAGTCCAAGAGAGTTTAGAAAAAAGAGCAATTTATGCTGAAACAGGCTGCAGTCTGGCAAGGCCAAGGTGTGCCTGCAAGTGTGTGAAAGGAAATGCTTAGCAGACTGAACAAAGAGCTAGAAAGTTCCCACTTTGCCTTTATTAATATTCTTGATTTCTACTCTTTTACTGAAGATCTCATGCTCTAACTGGTAAAGCAATATTCTAGCAAGTAGTCAGTTTTGACTGCTCTTCTGAACCAAACTTACAGCTTTCCTAGCATTTCACCATCGTATTTCCCTGAAAGCTATATGCTGTTTTGTACAAACTTTCCAATACTGTCTTGTATCAATACCAACTGTGTCATTCAACTTGACTTGGCAGAAATAAAACACAGAAGCACTGAATTATAAGTAGCACACTGTTTTCATTTTAAGGGCATTGACCCTTCCTTATGCCAACCGTTCCAACTATTAAAAAGCTGAYGGATTTCATACCTCAAGTGGCTGCATAGTGAACTTAGGATCTACCTTCTACAAAACACTTTAGGGGTAAAAAGTAACATAGAAAACCTATCTTCCCTTCTGCTTCTTAAATCCCTTCTTCTGAAAGTAACTTAATGCCAAGATCAGTTCTGAAAGAACTTTCTTACAGATACAACATTCAGGGGACAGATACAGACAGCTACATGGTTAGGAGATCATAGGAACACAAAGATGAAGACCAAAGAAACTGAAATCAGATGACCGTGAGGTGCCTAAATATCTTCAGGAGAGTAGTTAAGCTGACCAGTTGTATTACTTCATGGGCTATCATGGGCAAGATTATTTTAAAAGTAATGAACTGTCTGGCAAGGGAGGTCTGTCCATGCAGCTCTGAATGAAGTCCAAATTACAGGAACGTCAGACATGCAATTCTGAAAATTATCCATCCTGATGACCTCAGAAGGCTTTGCTTTCACAGGAAGTTCGTGTAACTGACATTTTTTGTACAGGCTCCAGAGAACAGCATATACATCTCCTTATTATAAGTATCAATACTGATGATGGCAGAATTAAGCCCTTCTCTAGAAGCTTCTGAAGATGTGGAAGAACAAGGAGATCTGTTCTATCTCAGAAAATTGTATAAGAAATTGGATATTGTTGCCACACTAGCAGAATAAAGATCTGTCACTGAAATACTAGCAAAAAAAATTAACGAATTATAAATCATTCTTTAGTATGGAAGTATAGCTCTTCTTCCAAAAGCACTGATCCAAAACAGTTGTTTGTAAAAGCTGAACAAAATTGCAGCTAAGATTTTTAATGTAGTGACAGTCATCCAAAAATCTACATTTATATCTCCTTTATATTACATTATTCTATAGCCATAGTTATCTCATCGTACATTTATTTCTGAATAGAACTATAAAAAATATAATATTCAAAAACCACAATGGGATTTTCACTTGCCAAAATTCACACTGTGATATACGAAAGCACAGTTACAAAGACCAAGGATGTACTCTGACCTACAGGATAAAACAAGGATCGGAGTGCCTAGCTACTATGCAGTGACTCTACGCACAGCAGCAAGTAAGTGGCTGAATGGATAGCTGATATTCTGACCTGATTCCATCAAGTGGAACCACTGGAAATAAAAAAAAAGAAAATATGGGAAATATTTTGCATGACATGACAGTTTAAGTGACTAGATTTTAGTTAAGAGGAGACTGTAGAAATGAAAACTGAAGATTTAGCAGTGTGATTTRTGCTCTTGACAGGCAGCTTGGCCTTCTACAAATGTCTCTTTCCTCTTATCAAATGAGACGCTTCACATGCAGCATACATCAGCTTCCCAACGCCATTGATGTGTGGTGGGTTTTTATGAACCGACACTACTTCTCATATTGTGCAAGAACAACAGCTGCTCTCCAGTGACCGCCACAGCTAGCTTGCTATTCTCCTGTTACCCCACAATCTGCCAGAGCCACTTGCACAGCTTATTTTTGTGTGTATACAGAATGCCTACAACTATTACCACTAAGAACTGACCTAATACTCATTTAAGCTGTGCTGCTGCCTATGGGCTGAGTCAGAGAAGTGGAGGGCACTATTCAGCACAAGAAGGAGAGCCGATTAAGACTACTGGAGAAGTAATATGAAAAAACAATAGTACGAAAAAACAGCAGAGATTTACACCGAAAAAAAGGAAAAAAGGAACTAAAGTCCCACCTTGAATTAAAAGTATCTTATCAATACATTCCACAGTATCAAAGAAACCAGACTTTTTGGTTTTACATATAATGATATCCTTCTGTTCCAGCAACATAACTCACTGATAAACCCCCCCAAAAAACACTTGTAATTTAAAATGTCACAAGATAACATTTCTTTGAAAATCCTTTGACACGTATTTAATGCACAATATATAAAAAGCATAAAATACTGTAGCCACAAGTAGTCCAATGCATACAGAACCTTACGTGTTATGAGCAAGCTAACAGTACTGAAGAGCAAAAATACAGCTTTCACAGCTGTTAAATTCAGAATAAAACAATAAAAAAGAATTGAAGTATCTTTAGCTCAAAACAAAATAGAATTATAATGCACAATAAGAAATCAAGAAATGAGAGTTGATGTTTAATCTGTTCCAGAGTTTTAACCAAAATTTCTTTCTACTGATTTCAGTTGCTGCTCTTTTATTTAGCCTCTATCTATTCTACAGCACAGCGTGCCTTCAACCTATTTACCGAAGATTTCCCCTGACATAAAATTTCTATCACTTTTTGTTACTGGAATAATAAAATGGTGTAAACTCCTTTTCTTCCTCATACAGACATACTCACCCCTACACATATGTACAAATGCTTTTATCAGTGTAGCTTCATACCATGTGAATGGTAAAGGAATGAAAACTTTTATTTACTGGCACAACTACGTTCACACGATGTGAAGGATTTTAATTAGTGCTAATAAAAACAATCCTACTGTAATCCTGACTAGCTATACCAGAATACAATGCAGTCAGGGCACTTTAAGATACTCTTTATGCATATTTTAGGTTACCTAAAAAACTAAACTTTCATTTTCTAGCAACAGGTTAAATCTAAGAAAAGAATTATTTATATTATAAAGGATAACAATAATACCTGTCACAACTGATTTGTTTACACAACCTCCTAAAATTGACTCATTTTAGAATAAAAAGTCAAAAACATGAGAGCATGATGAAGGCTGTGAAATGCTCAGGAAAAGATCAATCTCATAAGCACATGCCAAGAGAAATACAGTATTAGCAACATTCTACCTGAATATCATATGCTCAGATGTCTGATACGCCAGCTAGTTAGAATGCTGAGTGACAACAGCTCAATACTCTCTTAGCTGAAGAACCCCCATGCAGAAATGCAGGCAAACCGCATTTCTGCGTTTTGACTTCTCCTTAATTATGGTCTTTTTGGCAAATTTCCTACTTTCCTGGAGCATTGGATTCCTATAGCATAGTACAGCACACCAATCTTTTCCTGTTTGATCTCCCATTCGCTCATACAGCAGAAGTTGGCTAAAAACAGGATGAAAGATTTTCCTTTCTTATTTCCCCTAATGACAATTCTATCATGGCAATATTTTTGTTGGACTCCAAATTAATTCATGCTAGTGAACACCTGATCTGAATTCATGTGACTAATTAACAGAATATTCACAGGTGCAGTGCAAACCAAGGAATTAGATGCAAATTTGGTCTTCTGTGGAATCATATTGTTTTGGGTTCACATTATTCTGGCATTTGGGCTGGCTTCAAGACACCATGATTTTTTCACTGACTGTGTATTGCTTTCTTCTAGAGAGAATGTAAAATATCAAGGTTACTGAAGACAGGAGTCTTTTATATAGATGCAGCTGTATAGATGCACTTACACAGRTAAGTAAAGATGCAGTCTTTACTTTTACATATTTGTGCACTCATAATTAAATACAAGACAACAGTGAATTTACCGTTTCAGCACTCAACCCAGTATATCYGCAAATGATTTGTTTTTGATCATCTGGAAATAAAATCAGGTAGTTCTAAATGATTCTTGGTCCGGCTGAGAGATGAGCTTTTACAGATATTACACAAGTATATGTTCACTCTGTAATCAGACTCACATTCAGAGTAAGAATCAGAAGACTACATTGTGGATGGACCTGCTAATGCAGTAGAGATCACAAGAAAAAGTTTTCTGCTTCTTTCCCCTGCCCTCCACTGTAACACTTCTAGAACTCTAGTCGGCTATAAAAGCTACATTTTGTAGCTTGCTTTCTGCGTGTTTGAAGTGTTTCAACATGCAGTATGAGCCTGTAACCTTGTTCATAACCATGATATTGCTACAAATAGTGAAATATGAAAAAGGAAAAGGGAAGGAAAAAAAAGATGTGAATAAAATTTAAATTACATGAAATAATAAATCAAAGACTTAAACTCTGACATTTGGATTTTTGGTGGTCCATATGTTTTACATATTAAGAAACCATCATCATAAACAATTCTTGCTGAAGAATACAATTCACATTCTTTCTAAACCATCCTATCTCATTTGTTTACAGTCTCCTACTCAAAAGCTTCATTAAATTGAAGACAGCATGAACAGGTTGAAACAATTCATAAAGGCAGAAAAAATCTCTATTAAATAATGTCAACATCAAAGGCAACAATAACTAATCTCCTGCAAAGGGAAGGCTGTGAAAGCATCTTTTGAGCTGCTTAAAAATTGGCAATTATCAATTTAATTTTGACATGAATGAGASAGAATGTTCTGTACATGCTTTAATCTTCTAACATATATTTTTTAACAAACAAAAAAAATCAAAACACCTTTAAGATATTTTTGGTGAATATTTAACTAAGTCCACATTAGCAGGGGAAAGTTTGTATCACTGAAAATCATTATGCCTGTGTTTATCCTTTTTTTTTTTTTTTTAAATAGAGTCCTACAGTTTCTGTTAGCAAGTCATGTCCTAGAGAGAAAACCATTGAAGAGAGGCACATACTCTTCTGCAGCCTGGGTCCGAAGTGCTGTTACAATTCATGGTGTCAGGAAAGAGCATGAGCATTTCTGCTATTGGCAGACTTTTTTCCAAAGAACTCCATCAGTCATAAAGAGGGAACAAGACAAAGACAGCAAGGAAGTCTTCAAGAGTGGAGACAGCTAGCACTAGGTTTTAGTCCCTTATGCACAGGGAAAGCAACACGTCAAAAAGCAGCAGCCTTTTGCTCATGCAGATTTATTCCAGTGTACATGGACCAGTCATGCCACAAAAGATGTACCCTGGCATATAGCCCTTCCCTGTCACTGGGATACCCACTCATCTCTAGAGTTTCAAAAATGCAGCCACAAGGTATCAGCTGTGCTAACAGCTTATACTTCATTATTCACAAGCCATTATTAACCCATCCACAGAACAGCTCAATGATTTTTTTGATATTTTCTATGATTATATTAAAATAAAAAAAAAGAGGGAAATGCTGTTGCTTCTTCCCTTTACACTTGATTCTGGTCACCAGTTTATAGTCACAAACTTTTTTCCTCTACTTTTTTAATCTACAGAAGAAGAAGAATCCAAATAAAAAAAAATATTCATTTAGAAAAATCAAAAAATATTTCAACAATATATTAACATTATTGACAAATACGTATAGTGTTTGAGAGTTTACACAGAATAAAATAACTATGTATAAAAGCAGTAATTTTATTTTAAATTAGAAGGTTCTAAAAGACCACCCTATACATTTTCATCTTCCTTAAACTGTTAACATGTTTGTTTGCTTTCAAGATATGCTAGGGAACCTGATATGCTTGAGTCACTGTATATCCACAGCAAATTGATTTGCATATTCTATGGAAAACTCTCTTMGCAAATTTCTAATAAACTGATGGTATTCCTTCAAAAATTCAGAAGATATCCCGAACACATTCAACCTATTGAGGTTTCCAAGGAAAAATATTCCTGTGATGTAAACATGCCATTTTCAACTGTGTCAGATCTGAAGCGATACATTTAAAGCGATCTTGTTGAAGAGGTTCTGTCTCTGAAAGCTTTCTTCCCATCTTTATCAGCCAGTTTAATATAAATTGTATCATCTTTTCTTACAAGCCTCAGTAGACAACAGTGACAAACAAGCATGGCACTCCAGTTGTCATTCTAGAAGAAATCCGGAATCTCACTATGCTTTCCAATAGACTTCGAGAATGGATGGGATTATTTCAGTAAAAGAACAAAATGAGCTCAAAAGAACTCTTTGGTCCTTGTAGAGGATATCCACACTTTGACTTGTTAATATCATTACTTTCAAAATCTCTGAATTTGACTTTTTAATGCTATATTTATACAGAATTAAAATTACTAACTGATGTGCTTTGCATTGTGAAGCAGTTAGTAAGATGTAATGAAACCTTTTACTAGGCGTAACGATAACATATTCTTGTTTTATTTTTCCTGAATCTAAAAAGCCATGCTTGCAGGAAGAAAAGCATAGTATAGTTATCACTTTGCCAACCTGCAGCAGAAATGCAGCTTATGTTCTGATAGTGCACGTGTGTATACACACACACACACACACAAACTCAACATTGTATTGGGAGACTAATTAAGAAATACATGAATGATTCTTTAAAGCCCTTCCTTATTCATAATAAAAAGCTGCTCCATTAAGTAAACCTTGGTTAACATGCCTTAAGAACACAATTTTACTTGAACACAGTTGTGTCTACTGTACAAACTAGGTCAGGAATCAGCATTTGCCCAACACTGTCTTACAAACATATGCAGTTTTTAGACAGTTTGTGTTTAACTCCTGTATAATTGCCTTCTGATTTCTATGCACACTAATTGAATCTCCAGGGATCTAAATTTCTGTTTTACCACATATGCAAGATAAAATGGAAAAATACAACAAATTCTACATTCTTACTTTTTCCTAAAGCTCTCTCCTCTTCCTGCAGTACTCACTGCTGCTGTTTTCACAGTTCCAATTTTCATTTATAGCTACTATTATAGCTATTAATATACTAATATAGCTACTATTATATTATTTAACTATTATTACTATCATAGCTACTATTATTGTTACCATTTTACAGATATCAGTCTTTTGAAGATGACCCCATGCAACCCTCTCTCCTCCAAGGCCAGCCATCGCAGGTAAGGAGAGAATTATTTAAGAAAAACTCTAAAGACAACAAAAATGTATAGCAGTAGTCACAAGCTATTGATGAAATATCTAGTATTGGCAGGCCTGTAAAACTAGTTTTTTTTTTCTAAGTAGTAGTAAATACACTGAGATGGATATGCCCTTGCAGACTTCCTGAACACAGAGAACGTTAAGACAACTGGAGCCTACAGTTAACAAATTTCTCAGTGTCTCCACTTGCTACCAACTACAAGCAACAACACTGAAGAACAGCTTTTCATTTTTTTTGTGCCATTATTGATTTATGTGGGGAACTTCCTCCTTGTAAACCAGCAGGATGATTTAGGTTGGGTGATTATAAAGGCCAAAAAAAAAAAAAAAACTTTAACACTACATGACCTGTCCAGTTTCAGAATAAAAGTGAAAACTAACTTAAAATCAGACAAATTGACTCATAGTACATAGCTCCATATACTCATAGATTGAATAAAGACCATTCAAAAAGGAAGAAATATTTTTTGCAGTATTTATGGATAGTACAGCAGGAGCACTGCAGACTCTTCCACACTGCCTTGCCAACATGTCTGTTTCTCACTTAGGAGATGAGGAAAGTTCCATCTCTGGGGCTATTTAATCCTTAGTTTCTTTGCCAAGATCACCAGCAAAACCAGCAAAACTATCAACTATCACATCACAAAAAAAATGAACAACCATCCTGTAAGAGCTGGCATAAAATCATCCACTCCTTTCACMTACCTCTCTACATAGCTATCAGATGGCAGTAGCTCTGGCTTGCTACTGAATTAAGTGTTTCAAAGTGTTCCGTTTTGAGGGGAGGAAAACCTTAGTCACAATGATGTCATAAGGTCTCACCAGAAGCCTACTGAAGCCTATTCCATGACATTCTCCAAAGTCCTGATGGTCCCCATATTTAGAAATATCAAATTCGCTTGTTAATGTAGTATCTCAATCCTTCCAATTCATTTTTAGGTGGGAGCCCAATGGGTCAGTGCCAGCAAGCATGCTAACGCTTGTTCACCAGAATCCAGAGTGCTGGCGAACATTTCACTGCAACTCGACTTAAGGGTCTCAAGCGTATTTCAGCACACTCAGGGTATTAGAGCTTTATATCATTTGAAAGAATCCTTTATTTTTAGTGCTAAATCAACAAAGCTGTTAGTGTCATTTTCAGTCAGACTGTCATCTACTGGGAATTCAAAATTACACTCAGCTGCAAACTATTGACACTCCTCTTAACAAAAAAATGTTTTTAATAAATCTTTACATTAGCCTGTGAGATAAAAAAAATCTTTACCATGAAATATACAAGTGTGTAAGTGTTTTATGAAAGTTTTATTAACTTTACAAAAGAAGAATTGGCAGTGAACCATGAACATCCTGTACTCCTAACACGTGGTTATAAATTACATGTTCTTTCCAATAACATCTGAAAAAGAGACTGTAATTTAAATTTCAAAACCACTTGGCATACCTACTATATAGTGCTGACATGAAGTAAAGGGAGGATCTGGAGAGACTCAAACAAAGAGTGAAAATATAAAGACATCCTTAGCTAAAAAGCTGCTGATGAATACAATTCCTTTCCAGCTGGACAGGGATCAAGTACTTGCTTGTCATATCATTCAATGCACTGTTCAATCAGGGATTCTTCCTTTCAACAAAAAGGAAACTTAAGTGCTGCTAATCATCCCTTGTAGAACTTTATCTTGCAGATACCTTCTTTATGTCAGCATTTCTCAATGACCATTGCCAACAGTAGAAGGATCAAAGTTGTTATTAAACAAAAACACAAACATTCCTTTACTGATGGGGAAAAGCAATTATCATGTGTTCATGCATACAAGATTTTTAGCCACTAACAGCTTAATGATATTTAGAGTTAAAAAAAAAAAAAAAGTTAAAAAAATTCCATACAAAGACTCAAGAGTATCAATAGAAAAGACTTTTACTTTCTAGATGAATGAGACTGTTCAATTAAGGCAACCATTTACTGTGATTTTCTGCAGTAAGATATACATCACTTCATACATTCAAGTATGTACTTGAACATGATAACATATTCAAAATTGACTTTTTTGAAAGGACTTACTGTTTGCCACACTACATAGCAAACTATTCTCTGAAATCCTGTAATATTTTTAAGTCCTTAGAAATCATAGAATCATAGAATCATAGAATGCCGAAGGTTGGAAGGGACCTCAGAGGTCATCGAGTCCAACCCCCCTGCTCATGCAGGGTCACCTAGAGCACATGGTCACAGGGCTGCGTCCAAGCGGGTTTTAAAGATCTCCAAAGAAGGAGACTCCACAACCTCTCTGGGCAGCCTGTTCCACTGCTCTSTCACCCTCACAGTGAAGAAATGCTTCCTTAAGTTCCTGTGGAACTTCCGATGCTTCAGTTTGAAGCCATTTCCTCTAGTCCTATCCCTGCCCACCACTGAAAAGAGGCCGCCCCCCTCCTCCTCACTGCCTCCCTTGAGGTATTTATACACGCTGATCAGGTCCCCCCTCAGCCTCCTCTTCTCCAGGCTGAACAGACCCAGCTCTCTCAGCCTTTGCTCATATGGTAGATGTTCCAGGCCCCTGATCATCCTGGTAGCCCTGCGCTGGACTCTCTCCAGCAGCTCCACATCCCTCTTGTACTGGGGAGCCCAGAACTGGACGCAGTACTCCAGATGTGGCCTCACCAGGGCTGAGTAGAGGGGGATGATTACTTCCCTCGACCTGCTGGAGACGCTTTTCTTAATCCACCCCAGAAATGTCTTTAATATGTATGTTGATAAGAAATACAAATTGTTTTGCAAGTTGATTGCTAAGTAATTTCATGTAACTCATTCTCACAGCACAGTCTGGATAAAACTGTTTTTTTCTGCCTTCCAGCAGTACATAAAAACCCAGAGTGAGAAGCTAGTTGCCAGTTAGTTAGTGGCTTGAATGGAATACAAGCCTACAGAGAGAAAGCCAAGCTGCAAATAACCATGCAAGAGCAAGATTCCTCAAGACCAGTTCTTAGAACAAAGCAAATGTAAAAGTACACTGAGAAAAGCAGGGGGGACAGGGAAGAAGACTAAAGGGGGAGAAGACTAAAAGAGAAAAAAAAAAGGATGAGCTCACCCTGAAGACGTAAGGGGAAGAAAACAAAACAAAAAAAAMCAAAAGACACTGCCGACATCGCGTAGCAAGAACAAGAGACAAGATCAGCTTTTTTTTTTGTTTTTCCAAAAGTACATTTACTATTTCTGCTGAAATTTGGACAACCTACTTCTTTAATAGGAGGGGAAAAGGTACAAAACAGTGAGTAAAAAAGGCTTCACTTGAATAAAATTAAAACAGATTTGGCAGGCAACTCTGTTCTAAACAGGATGCAATTAAACTTTCTCCAGCCACTACTGTGAAAGCAGTATGTTATGCATGTATATAAATCCATGAAACCTAGGCTGATATTTGAACAAGTACCAGCAGAAAGAGTTCAGTAACCACTATGAGTCAGGCAGAACATCATATTGTAGAAAGAAAATGAAAATTATCTCAGAGAAGTCTTTTGGAAAAAATGGAACGGCATGCAGCAACCCTAAGGCAGAAGACCTATCTATAGGTCAATGAGAATCTTTTACACTGAATGTTTAGAAAAAAAAAAAAAAAGATGCAACTCATAACATCAATTTCGCATCTTATTTTTAGAAGTGCTAGTTAATCTAAGATTTGAAGATGCAATGCTTTGTTCTCAAATATTATATTCAATTATTATTTGTGTGCTTTAAGACCATCTTTTCTTTAAAACTGAAGGCCATCCCTTAAAACATGTTCAAATAAACTAACAAAATGCTTATATAATATTTTTTACTTTATGGCTTATTATTTTTCTTTATCTGCTTGGCAAAACTATCCAGATGGTAAATTTTCATTTCCATCAATTTTGTTTCAAATAGCATGCTCTTTCTCAGATTTCTCGCATTAATGCAGGACTTACAGGACAAATATTCAGAAGAGGTAGTTCACAAAGCTAATCTGGTGAATAAAGTCTCAAATTTGAAGACTTACAAGTCCAAGAGAAGTAAAAATGGATTTTAACATTCTGATATAAAAAAGTATTACTCAAGACAGTAACAGTGAAACAAAGTACACAGATTTTCATGTAAGTTTTTATTTAAATTAGTAAGAGAAAAAAAGTGACGATTTTCTCATGAATAAAATTCCTTTCCCTTGGCAGCTACATTACAGCTGCCAACAATTTAGCTGGTCATGCTGTTTACTAAATATTGCTACTTTCAAGATGCATGTACTTCTATTTCATGTTTTGTAAGTTTGTGAGTTTAGAATCATGTGTATTATCATCAGAAGGAGGCCCATTTGCATGGCAAAGAAGTAGTAAAGTGAGGCAACCATAAAAGCAATCTCTAATTCTGAAATCTCATTTATTTTCACTCAATCTTCACAGCTAAGGACCTAGTTTGACACTCAAAAGTTCTTATACAAATTTCCTGCATCCATGGTGTAGTGCTAAGATTCCTTAAGGGCAATGCTAAGAAATTAAGCAGGGAACTCAACTAGATTGAAAAAGGAATTAATTTAACTTGAAATCCAACTTTATTGCTAATATATTTATTATATTTATTTACTTCTCCTTGGCCATTTTCAAGGGAAGAAAAAGAAGAACAGAATAAAACAATATAAATAAATTGTAGCAATGCAAAAAAAAAAATCCATGATCTGTAAAATGTTTCATTCTTCGGAGAGGCAGAAGAAAATAAATGCCCTTCACTAAAGGCCTATGAACCTCTGACCAAATAAATTATTTATTTCAGTTCTGAATAAGTGATGCTTTGTACAAAGTAGAACTTGCCCTTCTACAAAATGTGTTAAAGGAACATGTCATACATACAGTGAATACTGGATTACAAGAGCATGATGTTAATCATAGCAGCTAACAGTGCTATGGCATTTCTCCCCTCACTCCTGCAAAAAAGGAAGCAAAAAGAGGAAGCACCACCTCAATTTGAAATAAATGTCTAAGCTTACAGCACGATCATACTAATGTATCTGATTAAAAAAAAAAAAAAAAAACTTCGAAGTGAACGCTAACATTATGACACAAAATACTCTGCAGACTCCTAAATTGCTTAATACAGATTATCAAATGACTACCTTAAAAAACAAGTCCAAAAGAACATACAGAGCTTGAACCACTTATATGCTCCCACTAGTTTACATTATGCCCCACAGCTAAGCAACAGTTGGTTGCTTACATCGGCCTTTGACACTGGCATACGTTACAACACACAGAGTACATACATCTTTGTTAGCAGCTCTCAAACTGACAGAACGGGGCAAGGAAGAAAATGTAATTAAGTATATTCATGATACTGTGAATAGAAGTGAAATAAATGGAGTGAAGCATTATGCATGGCTTAGCAGACTACCTAGTGTTTCTGAAGATAGAAAACGGTAATGAAAATTGCATTACTGTAGTATTTGTATTAACCTTAAAGAAATGCTTTATTCTGGAGGAGCTACTATAATCACTTCTCCTAAAAATGATAAGCAAAGAAATTCTGCTAGAATCATCCGCTGAGGATGCAGAGCGATCTTTCCGACTAGCATTACACAGGCTTTAGAAGATAATTCCTTTGGTGGTCAATGCAAATGGCCTAACACAAAAACAGGCTGGCCTTTTTGAAATATTACATATAAATGTCTATAGCTTTAATGGGACTTGGACATATACAAGATATATTTGTATAAGAGCCATCCACTATATTCAATTGCCACACCGCAGCTTCATTTTTATCTGCCTAACATGCTTTTCTTGCCACCAGAAGCTGCTATCGGTCTGGTCTACCCAAATTCCACTTTCAATTACTAAAAATTGTCTCTCAGACACTTCTGGATGAATGCCAGCATCCCGATTAATCTCTCTACAGTAACTGCTAAGAACACATTCCTTTTGACTTGTCTGCTTCAGTCTGGCATAACATAATATCTTATTTACCTGTAGCTGTCTTTAAAAAATTCTAGATGACCTATTTGAGTATCATCACAAAAAAAATTATAATCAATACATGCAAGCATTACCAGATCTGCTAAAGTTCTCGATAAGCAAGAATATTTTTCAAAGTATTAGGTTAGAGAAAGCAATACTGCAATTATAACCTCCACTAAACTATGATTTCAGATTTTTGTCTACTTTGCAATCCATAAAAGGGGCTTTTTATTCTATTTTCATTTCCACCTCTCTCTAGCTGTACCTAAACCTTGTTTAAACGCCATATGATCCTCAATATTTCATGTGTTCTTTCCTATTCTTTCCAGGCACACCTATACATCTGCTGAAAACACACTATTTTTCTCTTCATTTTTTTTTTTAAATAACCTTACCCTTATTTTATCTGTTTGATAATCTCTCCACATATTCTTTCAATGGTCATACTGTCTTGAGCATTCTTGCACCAGTGTACAGGTATTTGACACTTGTCATATAAAAAGAATAGCATTTGTCAGCAATAAAGGAAAATCAGCACAAAATTCCAGTCTTCTCTTTGCAAACAAAGTCAAAGGCAATGAAAGGAGGAAAACAAAATAAAGGCTGCTGTGACTGATATGGGTAACTTCAAATAGTGATAAAGCTTTAAAGCAATACAGAAAGATTCTGGAAGTGAATATGTAATTTTGCATCTTAGGGAGAAACTCGGAATCTTAGAATAAAATACTGTTCTCCTACATTCCCACTAGATTAATTTTATGATGAATGTGTTTTGCATAAGATGTGGTATATATCTTAATCATTTGAGACTCTAAATGTCATTTCAAAAGTAAAAAAATAATTTTTACTACTGTAGAAGGATCAAGCATGAAGATAATGACTGACACATCAGCTGTTCTTCTCCCTTTAATTAGAGCCCACCTTTTCAAAGTTTATACCATTTAACCTAAGAGATCACAGTTCTTTTATTCTAGTTCTTACTAATGGAATTGGTTTTACCATCTCTTTAATGAACAAACTATCTTAATCCCATCAGTACACTTACGCTGTAAATCACCATTTGTACATCCCATATGTGTTCCAGAAAGGTTAGTGTACAAAGCAGCAGAAAAGCAGCTACGAGATGTAATGTTACCTACATATTGCAAGATGCAATCCCCATTTTTTTGAGAGAAAATGTCCACTAAGTTAGAAAAACAGGCAGATCTGGCTACACTTTGTCTATTGAGAAATATTTGCTACTAAAAGGCCTGGAAGGGAAACAAAAATGCTTCATCTTGCTTTCTATTATTATCTGGATACTAACTAGGTTCAGAAGCAAGATAACACTGCCTATGATCTAAGTCAAAGAAAATAAATGTACTTTCTCTTGTTTATGTCTCCTGTTACAGCAAGGCTCTTCTGCTCTTGACAGTGTCAGGAAAGGCAAATATGCAGAGCAAGATGTCTTAAATCCAGCTGTTACAATTGAAGAAGCAGGATACAGAGAGGAAGAAGGTTCAGAAATAAACATAGATAACGTTGAATTAATACTAATGGGATTTTTTTGTGAGATGTAATCAATAATTAGCTTTTGCTGGTGCATGAATGGCCTAGTGGTAGCTACTGAATATTAACAAACTAAAGCACCTTAGTTTTGTATTAACTTTTCCTCATACATAACTATTACAAATCTTTGTTTTTGTGCATTATATTTAGCATTATTTTTAAAATAATGCTAAAAGTATATTTTATATATATTTATATATAATATATATTAAATATATATTTTTATATATTATAAAATATATTTTATATATAATATATAAATGCTAATTTAAAAATTTAGCCTTTTTAAAATAATGCTAAATATAGTAGCATTATTACATTGGATAATACAATGGATATTGCCACCTCAACAAAATAATCATGGCTTCTTTTTAAGAAAAACAAAAAAACAAACAAAACCATCTTTTCCTATTGCTACCTTGCTAGTGATTTCTGTACCAAGGCAGTTATACTGTTAGGAAGATCTACAAGATACCTTCCCTGTTTTTTATGACAACTGCAACAGATTCTTCAGGGGAAAGGAAAAGTATGGATGTAAACATAACAAAACAAAGCAACACATCCTCCCCACACACACACCCCACACACCCCAAAACACACAATTCTGCGACAGTGACACAGATAAACTATCACTATTTCATGTAGCAAGGACCTGAATATGCTCCTGAGTCTTAAGTGAGAAAACCTATGGTATAGAATATCATTCTGAAGTTCCTTTGTAATTCTGCTCCAGTGACCTGAAGAATACTTTTCTGAACACTTTCACTGTAATATTGTCTAAAAGAAAAGTATAGTTTTCAGGCCAAAAAAACAGGATGAAATGAAACCCATTTTAATTTTTTTAACCTAGTCAACACTTGAAACCAGGTCTCCACTGTGAAAAATCACATGCCATTTCCCTGCATTAGTTCAAATTTAATAGCAACTCAGTTACAAAATGTAAGAGGCAAAACATGACGTTAAAAAGCGAGTAAAACGCTCATTCTTCTTCCTTCTGCTTCAAGCTTTAATTCCTACAGACAGCACTCTCAAAGCCTCATGGCCATTGTAATTGACATATGCACTGTTCTGCAGATGTAGCTGCTGTAACACAGCTGGATATAATGTTCTGTGCATCTGGTACACAGATGTTTGATTGTGTACTTGGTAGTTTGCCAGAGTTTGAAGGATCCATTTAGTTCTTTAAGTAAGAATGGAAGAACAAGAGAACGGTCCACTGGTAATAAAAATACATTTCTCTAACTGCCTTAAGGACTCTCACTTTCTCTATTAAGCTGAGTCACTGCTATTTTCCTCATGCTTTTTCCAGAACTCGGGATCCAGAAGACAGAACTAAGTTGAAACTAAGCGGGGACTGGGGGGGAAGCACTGCCCAAAGTTCTTAACTCTCATTTTGAACCTTACAACAAACACAGCTTCTTAATAGAAGCTCAATACAAATCCAACTAGAGATAACAGGAAAAAAAATTTTAACATCTACCATGAAAGGATAAAAAATGATTCTTCAACCTTAGCACCTTAGCAATTTCAGCAACGCTGTCACTGCTAAATTGTCAGATATTTCTCCCTGTTTAAAATATGATTTTATCCTGCAACAATTACCAACATTTTATCAAGCTCTTGTCTAGAATGGTTCAAATTTTGCTTTTGTGTTGGTTTTTACCTCTAGGTTATGACTGGGTTTTTTAGTGAGCTATAGGTAGCATTTGAGAAATTTGTGCAGCCTCATTAGAACATTATGCACAAAACTGTGTGCTTTTTCTGAGAGAAATTTTTCTCTGTAGAACACAAAAATCATATGAAATTTTACCAAATAATAAACACAGTCTCAGAACATCTATATTTGTTGGAAAGCATCATATCCATAGAAAATACTGCTAAACTGTAGTACTAAGCCATAAAACAGAGCAGTCACAAATCATATTACAAGTCCAAGAATCACTATTTCATAAGCCACCTGATGAGGGAATCAAAACCAAATGCCAACAAATCTGAAAGTTTAAAATGTTAGTCTTCAGAAGCAAAGTCAAAATTGTGAAGTTTGTACTTCACTGAATGAAAGCATCTTACTGTTAGTGATATGAGAAGTTATAACTACAGTTCATTTAATAAAAAGTTTTACTTTTACTATGTGCAATAGCATCATTTTAAAATGGCACAAATTTTAGCATATATATATATATTGAGATGAAGTGCAAAAACATAGAATCAAAAATATCCATTCCCTCTGGAAAAATTTATCATTAAAATGATTTACCATTATCAAAGGCACTAAAACAAAACTAATTATCTTGACTTTTCTCTTTGTAAGACTTGGCAAAATTGAACTATTCCTGTAAAATATTTTCATTTTGGAAAAAATATCATTTTGGATGGAAAACTACTGCATTAAACATTTTTCTTAGCTTTTGTTAATAAAGTCAGTCTTCCAAATCCTGTAAATAGCACCAAGACTATCAATAATGTTACAATTACCTTGTTGCTAACACATTCTTTCAAGCTTTTTTCTTTTCATCTCTGTTTCAGAACTAGAAAGAAAGCAGAAAAAAAAGATACTGAATAGAAATTTCAGGGTATGTTTCATTTCTCTGTTATCCTCCTCAGGAACCTTCTAATCCCGGGTACTCTGCTACACTGACTAAAGGAAAAAAGGAAAAAGGTAACAACAAAAAATTCCCTAAAGCAGTACAGCTCACATGTCATCTTTACTTGTATGCTGGAACAGAAGCCAGATAGTAGGAGATCACCGAGTGCTTGATGGCTTCCTGAGAGGTCAATCTTCGGTTAAAAATTGAAACCTGGCACTTATAAATATTAGGTATATCAATTTCAAAATTAATTCAGCCCTAAAATATCAAGAGCAGTTGAAGAATATTTCAGTGGTGGCTTTCCTGCATAAGTACAGTTACATATTCAACAGCTGAGAAAATGTACAAAGTTGGCGCATTGATAAACATTAAATGGGAAGCAGATTTTGTATGGGGGGGGTCTTTCGCCTCCGTTTTGGAAAATGTAAGACTGATAACAACCTTATAACTTGGTTATTTAAATACAATCCAAACCCTGAAGTTCCTTCTAATAAAGAGAATTATATTTTAATAACTAAACCAAACAGATAATTTCATTCTTCCTCCACAGACAATTATTGCTGAGATTAGATCATTTCATTCAAACTATCATCTATAGCTGAAACCATGACATACAACTGCTAAGTCAGGGCGATGACAAGAAAGTTTCGACAGTAATGCCGACAATGCAAACGTTACCCAAATTTTATCCAACCAATCTACAAAACTGAAACGTCTTAAACTTATGTATCTCCAGAGAAAAATCTGGCCCCAATGTAGCCAGTTTTAAATATGCTATAGATTTATCCAGAAGAATTTTATTGCATTAGCAACATAATTCAGTCCAATCATAGCAAATTCCAAATTATTTTGTTTTGATAGCAGATCACCTTTATTCTACTATTTTGTATCACTATTTGTTTGGGATACACACTCTCCTCCTCTGGCAGGGGTGGGGGGAGGAGGGTCATTCTCTGGTGTCCAGGAAATAAAGGTTGCTAGAAACTTCTTTCTTGTTTCACTCTTCATCTTGCTCATTTTTGCTTGAATTCTACTTATTTAAAAGAATAAGCTAAAATTATACACAGAAAATTGAGGGTCCCGCACAAATAGACAAGTGACAGAGGCTGTCAAAAAGAAATATTAAAACAACTCCCACAACAGGAGAGACTATATAGGATCTTTTGGCTTGGAAGAGAACTAGCTGATAGACAGAGGAAGGAAAGGAAGAAGAAACAATTATTTTCTATTTCACCAAAAACAAGAATGAAGGTGCACACCAGGAAATTACCTTGCAATGTTTACAAAAACGTGAGACTGAACTTCCACACAGTTCCATAATTACTGTGAAACCCTCTACCATGCTATGTTGAGTATTTCAAAAGTATAAATGAATCCAAAAAGTTCATGGAGTACAACTCCAATAGTACAACAGACAGAACTTAGGCCTTATGTCACTCCTGTATAACTAGAAGTTGGGAGAACAGGACAAGCTCTTTTTCTTAAACTTATTGCAGGCATCTGCTATTGACTGCTCTTAATGTCAAAAGAATGTGTGGGACAGGGTAAGGTAATTAGGGCAATCTAGTATGGCATTTCTTAGGTAATGGCAGCAAATTATGCATTATTTTTAATTAGTGTGGTCATTCTTCCCCTTCTAGTTACAAGAAATGAATAAAAGGATGACAATCTAGTGAGAAAAGAGATGCCATTTGAAGTATTTTGTATATACTTTTTTATATATATATACACATATACATGTATATATATACACATCTATAAAACATAGGTATACACACATATACTCATATATACCACACACATATGTATACACGTTTTATATATGTACATACATGCACACCGTTTGGAGTATGTTTCATATATACATAAACACACACACTATATATAAAAAATATATATAGATATAATATATAAAAAGCTTTTATGTAAGTTCTCCTCTCTCTCCTCAATCTGTTCAGTTGCACTAAAATGAGAAACAGCACACTTCGCTTTCAATGCTTTGGAGTCTTCAAGTCATTCCAGAGCAGTTCTAAAGATATGGGAAACCTACCAAAATACCAGATGTTTAATCAATACTCTCAACACTGTGGAACTCCAGAGTGTGGAAATAATCTGCCTACCACATAAACATATTCACTTAGACACTCAAGCAATCAAACAAAAACTTTCTTTTCTGCACCTTTTTTGAAAATTTTTCCTGCACTCTGTAAGATATAAACAACTTCTTATTTCTTAGATGAACACATTGTTAGAAAGGAATGTATTTTGAATTTTTCAAGATAAACAAACTTTTCAGAGTTCTACATGTTTACAGAAATTCACACAACACAGAAGCCCTGACAGCTAATAATATATTTWTATGTAAAAATATTAGGTATTATTTTTAGATCGTTCAAGAAACCTTGATGTATATTAACTAATAAAGCCTCATTTAATCATTAGCCCTGTACTTTTATATTGAAGACAAGGTTTCTATTATAATTATTAACTACTACGGACTAACTCCTCTTTATACACTTGTCTTTACCAGTAGATGCCATATTGGAATCCCTGGCTTCGAACAGGTCCAGGGCTGCTTTTGCAATATCAGAATATACTTTTTTTCAAGAACATTTTTACATCAAAAATTTAATTCAAATGCTCAAAAACTTGTAAGATATTTATTATGCAACCCATCGAGCAAATGTCTAAACACTGCAGGAAAGAGGAAGAGGATAAATTTGGTGTATACTTTGTTAAATTTGTTTGCATTATGATTTTACAACTGCATACTGAAGTTGTGAGGCTTTGCTGATTATCATGAACTGAAAACACCGTTGAGTGCATTAAAGGCCTTCAGTGAACTTGGGTCAAGATGGCTGCATCTTTTTTTGTCTAGAAATAATTTGGAAACTTTAAAAAATAAATGCCTGTTGATTATAGTTGGTAGTTTATTTTTTCATTCCTGTAGGTAATAAAAATTATGTATTTGCATTGAATTAGAATTTTGATAATTATCTTTTTTTTTTCTCCGAGAGCAAGAACAGACTGCTGCTTTATACTTCCCATCTTTCAGTATATTTACTCTAAGCAGCTATAAGGGCACAACTGCTGCACTCTAATTTGGCTCAGTCTTTCAATATATAACCGTTGTTGCTAGACATTTCCATAATTAACAGTATAAAAACTAAAAAATTTGAAACTAGGAATTCTTCATCAGCATCCCCTATTTAACATTTGTCAGCTGCCTCAATTTTCCAGGTTTTATTATAGACATAATTGTAAAACACTCCAGATGCCGAAACAAGATGTCACTACTTGAATCTATCTTATTTGCTAACTTTTAGCRTTTTTTCTGTTTGTTTGTTTGTTTTTAAAGGGCAGATTCAGAATAAACTGTAGTTCTTGTTTTTTTGATCTATTATTTAAGAAATAAACTCTGGAACAACTTTACACCAGAGATCAGCTAAATCCATCAGCGTGCTCCACAGCCAGGTTACTGCAGCATGCACACACAGGTATCAAGGAGAAAACAAACAAAACTAAAAATAAATAAATGCAAAACAACACTAGATTCAGGAACAAGATTTGGGTAACCAGCTGCCATCTCAATCTCAGGTCATTTAAATCCCCAACAATGCTGCCAAATCTCAAACAATCACCACGCCAAAAGTCTTTTTTCTCCTATCAAGGCTCTGAAAAAGTTGGTTCCTGAGCCTACACTACGGTTCCTATTAGTCTAGCATGTCTAAGTGCTGTAAGAGAAAGGTGGTACATGCTCATCTGTTCCCTTTACGGGCTCTACTGTGGTGGACTTTTTCAGAGCACTTTACAAAAATACAACCGTACGGTATTAACTCTCTGTATCTGAACAAAGCTATGCTGGGAATACTTAGAATGTAAAACATCCAGATTTATAAAACCTACTCTTCCATCTCAGCGGATATGACCTTACAGTCCAAGTCCTATGAGAATTCCCAAACTATAAGGACACAGTGATACGATTGCTTCAATTTCTCATTTACAGTTTGCATGAAGTAAGAAGCTAAAGAATGAATATTCTGGTGGTTGGTTAGGAAACCAATACTGAGAGGCAGAGGATGCAAAGAGTTCCAATCTCTACTCCAGAAAACTTGCAAGCATTTTATTCTTACGATTCACTGAAGGATGAGCTAGAAAACTACTCACCTGTCTCCACATTTCAAAGGATTTTTAAGTCTTTCTTGAAAGGACTATTTCACTTGGAAGGCAATTCATTTTATTTACTTATCTTTATAACAAGCTGTTAAATTATATCACTTAATTGGTTTATCTGACTCAGTCTTGTCCAGTGCCTTCCCACTGCACAGTTACTATAGCCAAGTGTAAAGAAGATCAAATACTGTATGAAGTAAACTATGAGAATGAGATGCATACTCTTGATACCAAAATTCAATAAACTATGGTAGCATCTGTGGGACAAATCAGCAGATAATTTAGTATGCTAAGTCCTGCAGAAATAAGATAAGAACAAATGTCCCCCTGTTATCCCTAGGTTTAAACAGTAGACAAAGAAAGTACCATGCAAGATTTAGAGATGGAGTATGGAAACACACAAAACAGATGTGTTCAAACTCACGCAATTCACTAGTGGACAAACCCAAAAGTGCCTTTGTATTTATGTTCTCTCTATATATAAAACATAATGTGTATGTATGTATGTGTATATATATACACACACATATATATGCATGTATATATACATATATATATAAAAAGCAAATCTAGTCTGATCCAGCTTTAACCTAATAAATTTACTGCCCTTCTGTCCTGTTCCAAGAGAGACTTGGGTGCTGAGTGTGGCAGCAGCTAAATAAGGAGACTTGAAATTAAAGTGAAATGTTCTCTTTTCCATTACTAAGAGTCAAATTCTACTAGAATCAACCAGGGAGAGTTAGGAGAATACCTCTCTCTGCCTCCAAGTAATGCAAGGGAGGAGAGAAATGACAGTTCTGGTCTCAAATGAAAAGTGCTAGCTGTTAGCTACAACCTCACAGTCAAAACTGAGTGCAAACACAGGACTGCACTCCTCCTTTATGCCTCTGGGAGGCAATAACTAAAAGCATCCCTTTCCCAGTTGTGATAAAATCTGCCACTTCAGCAATAAAGGAGATTCACTAGCCTTGAATCTCAGCACAGGAGTGACACCTCAGAGACAATTAAAAGCATCACACAAATGTGAACCTTGGTTGAAATTCAGCAGCTTTTGCAAGAGTAGAACAGAACACTACCCAACCCTGTGAGCTATGGAGAGCTATGCAGGTGAAGCCTTTAGTATTCGGAATAACACCATAAGCTAAAACAAAAACTTAGGTGCTCCATCAGGTTTAACGTATGATGTAACCAAAGCTCAAATCTCAAGTCAGCATCTTGACCAAAACATGAACTTTCTGCTACAGCATTATTTTGTATAAGCATCTTGATGAGTAATCCTCAAACGTATGTAACATCCTAACTTCATTATAAAGCAGAGAATCAAATGTATTCAGTACTTTATAGGCTCTATGATTTTTATTTTATATTTTTAAGTGCTCTAGGCTCTCTTTTCATGTCGTAAAAGACTAGACTTTACAAAGGCACAAAGAAGAAAACAGATCATCAGTCATTCAGTAATTATATAGCAACTGCAAGGCCATTTAGTTACTGTGGGATAAGCAATAGAATACTTAATAATCTAACCAATTACCATTCATTATAATAGCCAGGTTGGCATTTGATGATCCACAGGGGTCTCACCTGCCTCTTCAAATACCCAACATTCAGTGTTGCCATAGAAATGTTGTTCACACCTCTTCAGTTCAACTTACGTCAGTCTTCAGTGTAAACTCCTATTTTTGGAGCAAGCAAGAAGAGGCTCACAAAAGAGGTACAAATTATATAATGTCCTGCTGAAGGCCAATTTTATGGCACCTGTCTATTCTGACAGGTGTATTATTGCCTTATCCATAGGACCAAAACTTGCTTTCAGTATGCTATACTTGCCTCACATACTCAGGATATAAAAGAGAAGAAGAAAAGTTCTGCTGGCCATAAGGCTGATATCCATTGTGATTGCACTTTGGTACATTAAAATGAGTAGATAAGAGTGTCTGTCATATGCTTTCTACTAGCTAACCTGAGCATAACGATAGCTTGCTTTTATTTATTTTTAATGGCAAATCATTATAGTCACATATGGTGGATAAATGTCCGTTCCCCGGCAGAAAACAGCAGCTCAACAGCATTCGGAGTTCTTTGAGTCTATTAAATCCAGTATAATAGAATAGTGTTTTTCTAAATTGTTTTGAGGACACAAGAAAAATAGAGAAGTTCGAAACCAGGGATTTTTGCCCAAATCCACTGAAACATTCCACTGACTTTAATGGGTTTTGTATGCTGTCTTTACTCACAGAGAGACTTGTGAAAGATACATATGCTTTAAAATAACTTCTAAAAAGGCAGGAGATATCTGTAATACTTTATAGTTGTATTTGCATTTTCAAACTCCGTTTTCAGTCTCACCCCTCTGTTGTCATGAAGCCTAAGCAGTCTGAAATCTGGAATCTTTCTGCAACATTRTACTTCAGGACAATTTGAGTCTGGGTACAGATTTAGGAATTCTGGCTCATTTATAGTTCAAGGTCTGTTACAAACAGAAATCTCAGGGCAAATCTGTTAAAAGATTTTATACAGGCTGAAATAATCTACTCCTAGCTTATCAAACAAGTTAAACCAGGGCTTAAATTCAAGTCATGTGAAACATGTGCATCTAAACAGAATCCAAGAAAAAAAAACCATCATTTCAGTAATTTCACAATTTGGGTTAAGTTTGCCAAAAATGGGGCCTGTTTACAGAAAAAAAGAAAAACCAGAAAATGAACACACCTGCATTCTCTAGAATAAAGACTTTCAAGAGTCAGTAAAACAGAACACAGCTATGTAATCACTCCTATGGGAAGCAAGATGCCTGTGTTTCCTATAAAAAAMCATGGCTTCAAAATAACTTAAAAAAAAAACAAACTACATGTCTTGGATCACTTTTCAGATTTATATTAGTTTATTAGTATGTTCCTCTTGTCATCTTTTATCCTAGTACCTTCTACGGATCTTTACTTAGYGTTCTGATCTTGATTCTACTAAATGAGGTTCACACAATCCCTCAACACAAACGTGTAGTACAGTATTGTCCACACAAAATTTACATTAGTATCTTGTATTGGAATAAAGTAGTAGAGTAATAAAGCTCGAAAAAGGCAATCTGAAAGGGGAAATGGTAAAATGGAAAGTGAGGTGGAATATAAAACCTCTAAATCACACATCGCTGTAAGACTTCACTTCCACAAACCTCTTTTGGCTCAGGAGGTGCTAGCAGGTGGCAAATAAGTAACTGTGTGGTCATCAGTTAGACCAGAACTTTTCTTAGAATTCCTTAAACAAGAAGTCTCTCAGAGGAACCATAGGAAGTAATTATGGTAGGTACTTAAGCAAATGGACTGTTAATAACCAGATAGAGGTGACAAGAATCCCTGGCCAGCTGGAAACTTCTTCCAGTAAAAGAGAAAGATATGAAGGAATCACAGAATTTACTTTTAGCAAGAAAAGGGATCCTATAAAATGCTGTCTGATTCTATTTGTTCAACAAATACTGAAATCAACAACCAATGGCACTAATTTTRAAATTGATGGATTATCTTTGGTCTTTCAATTCTAAAATGCTGGCTGAAATTATTTTCTAACTCACTTCTTTTATTTTCGTAGGAGAACTCATACATTTATTTGTAACTTAATGCATGACATGACTTCTCTTCAAAATATTCTCCGTTCTCCACAGTATATCCCCAGTCTCTGAAAAATTATAATTAACACAGTATATTTACCCAATCTGCGTTCTTCGGATTCTTCCAATGGACCATTGTATTTGGAAAAAAGGATTTGAAATATTAAATGTGGGAACACTGGGAAGTTTCTTTTTTTTTTTTTTTTTTTTTTTTTTTTTTAAAGCAGCAGAGTCAAGCAATAAAAAGTTAGACAAGACCCAGGCATACACTGTAAAATGCCAGAAATTGTAAATACATTACTATGCTTTATGGACAGTTTTAATAAACTACAGAATAATAGAACAGACACAAGAACATTTAGGATGGATGGAGTAATTGGCCTAATCTTGTATCATACTTATATGTGTTGCTCTATACAACTTGATTAACATTTTGTAGCTACTTCCTATTAAGTCACACCAAGAGGCCCTGGAAACTTAAATAAAGCCTTTCTAAATTTAGATTTCAGAAGCCTACTGAAATCCCTGGGATAACAGAGCAACTCACAGACGAACCAGCTAGAGATCTTAACCATCACTCCACAGACAGTTCAAATTCTTGCTGTGCTCACTCTAAGTTCACCAGTCATAACCCACATAACCATCTTCACAACATACTGACTTAAGTCACTCAGCTGCACAGAAGTCAAAACACATCTGGGCAACACAAAATATTAAACTCTATCCATTAAGTAGTCAAATACTTAATGCTACACATGAAGACAGACAATATCACAGATCTACTATGAATGCTATTTTACTGAAACGAACTGCAAGGCTTTACGTTTTTTGCAAAAGCTGCCTCATCAAGCGAAGGTAAGAGGCATATTCAATATGCAGGAGTATGCGCTCAAACAGCGCACGGAATCTGACCATCAGGCATAGTTACATATGACCTATGGCTCATACTGYAAATGATGGTGAGATTTTTTTCTGCAGTTCAGATGGAACTTATGGAAGTACTACTATGTTTGCTCTCTGAACCAAAATAATATGTAGAACTGTGTGAAAGTTTCAATAAACATACAATAAGAAATAAAGGAACCCTTCTTAAGAGACATCTCTATGAAATTTCAGTCATTTTATTACGATACCTGGTTTTCTTCCTTTCGTTCCCTTACTCATTCTTTCTTCACCACATCTTCCATATTCTCACTCATAATACAACTTTTTTTTTTCCTCTTTAAGCTTAGGGTTTGATCTGCAGAATGTTTCTAGAGGGTTTTGTTTTAATTCTCCAAGTTCTTCTCTTCCTCACATATGTAACTGAGAAAGTGACTACTATATAGCAGTGTTTTTCACTAACGCTCAATTTCCCTACATAACACACATTCTAGATGATTTCAGCAAGTAAACTTCATGCAAATACCCAACAGAAAGACTGTCAAAATGAGGTGACCTTACTTGATAAGTTAATACACTGGAACATGTCACCTGCTTTCATGACAGTTCTGCCTTTACTTTCAGTATATGAATGTACAACACAAATCTAGATTAAGATAGCACTAAGAGTTAAGAGTCAAGTAAAGAACAAAATCCTCAGCACTGACTTGAGTTGTTCCAAAGGAAACACCAACAGAAATTTTTAAGATAAGTGAAACTGGTGTTGCCTGGTTCTTGAATAAGATCCAGCTTCTTGGCTGACACTCAGAGAGCACTGAGCCCCATAAAGACATCTAGCACACTGAACTATCAAGTGACTAATATTTTGTTAAGAACCCAAAACACTATCTAAAAGAAAACGTCAGACAAATTTCGTAACATAGAGCTACCAAAGACTAAGGTATTATCTGTGTTGAAGAATGTAACATTAATTTATAAACTCATCTTGGATTATCACTAACATTTTAAAATACTTTCTGACACTATATAGGATATGTTGAGGGTTAACAGATTCATTCCGTGTAAAATTTTAAAACTTTTGGGTCCCACTGCTGTTTTAAATTGACAGTAAACAATTTATGTAGCTCCAGGTTTGTCTATATAGGAGGGGACAAGAACAGATGAAGTTTTTACATGGGTCAGCTGTTGAACAGTAAAACAAAACTGTAAAGACCTATGCATCTTCATAGCCAGAACTAGCTTTCATTAGTGAAATGAGAATACTAGATTTTTTTTTTTAATTTCTCCTAGAATTAGAGCACTTTATGAAGTGGTAATACCTGCAGTTTTTATTTCAAAATGTGTCAGACAAAAATGTAAAGTTTTTCATGTAGTCTAGATATCCAATAAACTGCACGCTCCAAACTCACATAATCTGACGCTCCACTTACAAAGTTTTTTCTACGCATATCTATCATTTCTCAAACCAGATCTGCAGTGTGATGATTAGACATGGTAGATTTCATCCTGTGTGTTAAAATCTTCAGCTTATAAAATGGAAATACTTTAAGCTACTGATAACTGAGTAAGAAAAAAAAATTCTGGATATTCCTGACTGTRGAGGGTGTTAGAAGTGGCCTTCCATCTTGAAGAAGGGTCTGTCTTACTTTTAGAACTTCTGCATATAGCTGAACTAACAACGTACATCTGAAAATGAACTATCACACTGGAGCTGAAGGTACAGACCTTTTGCCCTAAACTCCTGGTATAACAGGATATAAACCCTGTTATCAAGCCCAAATGAAGGGCACTCATCAACAGGTACAATTAAGTCTTTGAACGATTAACCACTACCACTTTAGCCTAGTGGTCCAGCCATGTAATCTCTCCATCCCATCCATATTTTCTGTATATGGCTATAGGACACTCTGTAAAAATATATTAAGAGACTCGCTAAAATAAAGGTTTATGATGTGCTCTGCTCTTCCTTTTATACAGATTCAGTCATCATCAACAGCTGGTTGGTCAGAAATTATTTGCCTTTGGTAACTTCATGCAGTCTTGTCCTTTATGTGCTTGGAAGTGATTTCCATGTGGAGTTTCAATATAATTTTCCTAGTCTGTCCAAACTGCAGTTCCTCAGATCTTTTTTTCTGCCTTTTTGAACACGGAGATAACATTTTCCTTTTTGCAGTCATCAGGGATATTCCCCTATCAACACAACCTTTCCGATAGGACAAAGGTCTCCCAATTAAATCAGCCAGCTCTCTCAGCCCCCACAGATGGATTCCATCTGGTTCCACGGACATGAGTATGCTCATCTTACTTTAAAAGTCTCTAGTTCAATTTTCCTTCGCCATGGGGAGTACCTCTTTCCCTAAGATTCTGCTACTAGGCTCAGAGACTTGTAAAATCCCAGTACAGATCTTGCTATTGAAGACTGATACAAAGAAGACATTGAGTAGTTCAGCACCTTTGTGTTGTCACGAGCTTATCTGCCCATTCAGCAGTGGAAGTAAACCTTCTCTGGTCCTCGTTTCTGGCCCCAACATACCTTCTTGTTGCCTCTCCTGCCTACTTAATATTCACCCAAATTCTAATCACACTCTTACATCTGCAAGCAGTTTTCTCTTTTTCAGTGTGTTCCTGGTTCTACCTTTCATACACATACATTCTTTGCCTTTCAGGTCAGTAAGAAGTTGACTGTTCAGTTAAGCAGGCCTTCTGTCATATTGGCTTATTTTCTTATCCAGTGGAATAGACCTTTGTTGTGCTTTGTGGTGGTTGCCCTTGATAATCAACCTTTTAATCTTACCTGAAGAGCAATCTCCCGTGGGATCCTACCTTTCAGATTCCTGAATATGCTGAAAGACTGCTGAAATAGAGAACTTTTATTCTATTAATTACCTTCACCACTTCCATAAAGATCTCTGGGAACTCTGCCATCTCCTGGTCACTGGTACAAAGGGAAAGGCTGTTTTTGACTGTCATCTCCACCAGCTCTTTATTCATGAGTAACATATTTAAAATTTAAAAAGTGTTAATTCTGACCTTCTGTGCTCTAACTTAAGAAAATATATGTACTTTTAAAAGAATCACAAGTAATAGATCTTGAATTTTAAATCCCCAAATAAATTTACCTCCCCCCCCAAAAAAAAGAGGTAACTGATTTTGAACAATATATATGAATTGCACAACTTTCCATGAACTCTCCATGAACTTTAAATTTTAAGAAAAAGGTCAAAACAAACAACCACAAAAGACACAGACACACACACACACACACACAAGATATCAACATTTCACAAGCTGTTTTCTCATCTTCAGTGGACTGAGGTAACAAACATTACATAAGAGCCATGATAGCACTTGCAGTAGTCAGTGCTTCTGACCCTGCCTTGGTGAACTACCTATCCAGTCTGTGTTTTCTGACAAAACCACAAGTAAATGCAAAACCAAGTAACTGTGGGAAAACTTACCGTCTTATGTTCTAGAATTGTTCTTCCAGAGCACTGTGCACCACTTGATAAAGTTAAAGCCTGAAAATGCTAGATAATTTCAGAGGCACAGTACTGGTCTGCTAATATGCCAGAAAGAATAAGCAATTATGATTTTCATCTAAGCAACATATGCTGTTTGCTGTCCTGTTCTGAACAGCTGTAGGTTAGATGCTGTTAAGATTAGGCCCCTTCTCTCCTCCATACTTCAAAATTCAAATTAAACTAAAATAACAGCACCTGCTGAACAAAAACACTATTTCAAAATGTGTACTTGCACACAATTACTATGAAGAGGCTGGCCACCATTGTTACCAGTCTATTCTTTCTGAATGGAAATGGCAGAGAAGTTTTCGATGCAGCTGCAGCTCTTCAATTGTATAACTAGTGCTGGCCCCAAGCCAACCCTCAAGAACTCAAGTGGCACCAAAAGATACTATATTGATTTGCAATCGAACATAATAGGCCATCAGCTTAATTATTACTGAAGTGACAAGGTTCTGGATATTTCATATTTATATTTCTGAGGCCTGTGAAAGATGAATGTAAATCTTTTAAATGCCTACATTTGCATATCTTCAGAAGGGTTGAGGGCTCTTACTGCATTCATAGTCTTTGAAAGACCAAAAGGACTGGCTATTCAGCTCAGGTTGCTAGATCATACACTTGCGTAAGGAAATACAGCTACAAAATTAGACACACACCTACAGCAAAATATCCCCAAGATCTCTTTTAGACTAAAAAAAACTGTATTTTGATCCCTAACGTTATTAAAAAATCCTCCTCCTCCACTTCCCCAGAGAAAATATTTTTCTATTAAAAAAGAGACTGAATCAGCATCCTCTAGTACTATGAGCAACTCCTAAAATACCTACTGCTTTGAGTTATTTCTTCCTACTGAGTTTCACCATAGCTTTATAATACAACATCCACAAACAGGACTTGAGCTTTGAAGAGGTTTATACTGTGGTGACGCAGGAACATTTAAATGTGTTAGGAAGCAGGTCCCAGACCCCTTATTTTTGCATAGCCACTGGCCAATCTTGACATACTAGGTCTTTAGCTAGCCATCTTCTAACGCTATACATTTTTTTTTTTTTTTGGGGGGGGGAACAGGGGAGAATATATATTTTAGCACTAAGATCCTGTAAGACTTTACTATATGAAGTCAGGAAAGGACTGTAAATATGGACTGTTTTTATACAATAAAGAACCACTTTATCATATCTAATTCCAGCTAAAATTTCAACACCTGTCCTGTATCTTTCATCTTCCTTACAGGTTTCTTTACCATAGGTAGGTAACGTTTTCACTGATCTCATCTTATATCCACCAAGCACTATCCTCCCAATTCCTCCTAGCTTCTTTTTTTCAAATGTCCTCAAAATTGTTCCGTTTTGATTACCATTGGCATCTGCCATAAATTGCTTTCTAATAAACTGAGACACACTGGGCAACAGTGCCTTAAGCGAGAGGCATATTGCATCTGGATAACTATAGAACACTACTGTTTCTCCAGTTCCCTGAATGCTATAGGATACAGATGAAAACAAAATTATGATTATCACAAAATCATTTTTTCTCTCACCCTACAAAACCAAGAGATTTGCTGATAGACTGATTTTCCATCTATTGTTAGCAACACTATTCTAAAAGAATTTAGATTTGTGCCTCCGAGTATCAATGCCCTCTACTGGAGGGAGTATGTCAGAACTGCTTTTTATATAAATCCTCTTTTCTACTACTATCAATTCAGTATGCACTTTTAATCACTACACAGAGACAGCCGATACTGGAATAGATGACTAAGAATTCGGCTGCCTCTCTTTGTAAACCTATTGATCCTTTAAGACAGTTAAGTGAAGTGAAGTTCTTAATATTAAAGCAGGCACTTTGTGCATTCAACTCTCATCTAAAAAAAAGAGCTCGAAGAATGTGACTGTCAAACAGAAATGCAACAACTTGGTAGAAGGTTTGTTTCTTTTCCACTGTTACTCTCCACAAAAAGAGGCAGAGGAACAGATCTAGTGAGTGAAGTCAAAGGCTTCCAAAATAGTTAACGATTTGTGCGCATTTTATTTGTTGGAAACTCCCTCTTGTGACACTTCAGACTGGCCTGTTCTTAACAGCCTGGCACATTTTCTCTAAAGAATGTAAAAGGAAATATAAATTAGTTTTTAATTGGAATCTTATTAAAAGTACTGGGGAAACTAAAACTATTAGAGAGGAATTCACTTTTGCCATGAGCAGGTTCAACTTTGTTAGGGATTGCAGTGGGCCTCTGAGATCCCTGGCTCCCTTAGCGGAGGGTGTTAACCTTGAAGACTTCAGAGTGTACCCATGAGAAAGTTACTTAGATAGTAGAAAATGTAAACAAGTCTGGGGAGCTTTCAGCTCCAGGGCAGGGTAAGAGAACTTACAAAACTGACCAGGCTAAGGTTTGTCCAATCACAAGCTTGTTATTGTATTTTGCTGACTGTTGCAGCCAATAAGTCAAAGACATGATTTTACATAAAATATATACAAGAACACTTACAGTATAACAAAGCCCTTTTCTCTCTCTCTCTACTCTCTCTGTAATTATTTCCACCAGATCTCATTATTAGTCCGCCACGATAGTGACACAACTTATTTATTCAGAATGCCTGGCTTAGTGTCTATTTACGAATTTGGGAAAACAGAATGAATTTTAGTCATCTTGCTGCAGTGTAGATTTATTATCTATTTCTCCCTCACCATTTCCTGTGCACACTGATGCTGTTTGATTACTTTCATTAACAGTACTACAGGAAAGAAAGGCGACAACAAAACACACGTATAATACTTTTATCAAGGAGATTTGAAACAAAGATACATTCTCAARTACAATGCAAGCAAGTAGCATTATATGAAAAGATACCATCATGCAAAAATGCATGCCCATAGCATTCCTATCAATTATTGTCTGGGAAGAGGGAATCAAAGTAAAACCTTGAGTCTGGCCTAAGTAGTTATAATCTAATAACCACTACACTATAGGAATATATATATATATTCATATATATATATATATATATATACACACTGTATGAAGTGAGTATACAGTCTTGGGCTTCTGGAAATAGTACTGTGTTTAATCCCAAAGACCACAAGCCGCATTTAGCATTCAGGGGAGAAAAGACACTATAAACAGACATAACTATGCTGACCAAGCTTGTTCTCTGGGTCAGGACTACAGTGTAATACCAGAAGAATTTGGAGAGCCTCTCCATTTCATAGAACCATAGAATTCTTACGGTTGAAATGGACCTTCCTTGGCAATTAATTTCCTTAGCAATAAATGTAATGACCTACACAGACTGTATGTCAAAATATCAGAAAATGCTACTGAAACAATTTCATTCACATATCTTGAATATTAAACATGATTTCCCAACTTGAAACGTTCCCTTTTTTTCAACATGCATAGTGACAGGAAGGTCATGAAGAAAACTCAGTTGAGTACAGTGCCTTGGAATGTAGGGTATTTTGATGACCATCTGGGGGGCATGCAACTGAAACACTCCAGAAAATGAGAACACAGAGGGGTTAGGTGAAAGGGGATACACAAAAGAGACTTACTGTGAAAAAAAATAACACTTTACATTTGGAAGACAATTCCTACAACCCTCACTTGTATGTACACTTGCTTCATATTTAACAACATCTGCAAGTAAAAACTATTTGAATGTTAAAGCCAAGAAAGCTGTTCAACTTTGTCCAAAGGGTAGCCAGACCTACCACAGCAGGCACTGAGAAAGCTCCTGAGAGATGCTAACAGCAGTTGGCAAGGAATAAATCATTAGAGACCTCTGCTAGTGCAATCCCTGCAAAACAGCCTCGTTTAAAATCAGGCTGATAACAATCACATGTATTACAGTCCCCTAAAAGGAACAGAGCTGTATGGCAACCTCCTGAGCAAGCAATTTTGAAATGAAAGGAAGTGAGGATGAAAATTTGGCAATTGTTACTAACTGGATAAGAATCCAGCTGAGTTTGTTGTTGTTATTAACAGGAGAAACAAAAATTCACTTAAAATACAGACGGAAAGGATCCAGAAACCAGTGAGAAATTACTGATATTGGTTATCTGTCTTGTAAGTCCAGAAAAATACATATTGTGCAATATGAAATACGATTTCTAATTATAGAAAAGTAACTGCATTAACACAGAAATGTACTTTCTCACTGTTTAAATAGGAGTACCTAAATATTAGTCCTGTCAATAAATAAGAGGGAATTGTTCCTTCAAATAATGCATCCCCTTGCACCTACAGAGCACAATCATTACAAGATTTATGTTTTCCTCTACTTTTATATAGAGCAATGGATAACCGCCACTACATACTTACAGCTCATGGCAAGAGGAGGAACATAAATATTCTGATCTGTAATGGAGCTAAAAGGTCTAAGATCATTGAAACATCTCAAAAATGTTATTTTGGTGATAAAGAATTTGAATATTCAGATTTTAAACCTGCAGTGAGATTTAAGACCAGCATTTTTTAGGAAATCAAAAGCCAAACGTTGGCAACATGGTTAATAAAACATTTAAGTATTTTTAATGTAGAATTAAAAAAAACTGAACAGACCTCCTTCTAAAGAACTAAAACCATTTTGAATTTAAAAAGGCTGCTCTACGGAATAACAAATTTAAAATATTTTTAACTTGGGTTCTAGACAGGATTCTGAATACGCTATTCATACTGTTGAGCAGTTACTACAACAGGAGTTTCATTTATAGTTAGTATAACTACTCACTGGAACAATGACTTATGAGTAATCATAAATGTTTCACAGATTGATCATATTATAGCCCAGCACAAAACCCCAAATTATAATTTCAAAATCAAATTGACTAGGACCATGAGATGGATAAGAACAAGTATTCTTCTGGATCTGAGTTTTGTATTAACAAATAAAACTTTTTTGAATGTTTCTTTCATAGTCTTTTTTAAGGTATGTTAAAAAAATGTTTCAACATCAGGTATCAAGTAGAATCATTTCACATCAATGTGCAGAGTATTTACACATTCAAGTAATAAAGTGAGTCTATGTCTTTTGCAGGGTTTGTCTTAAGGCTTACAGCATAATCATATAAAAACATTGTTCTCTCTACACAAGCATACATGGGAAAAAATCAATCAATGCTCAGTTCTTTGTGCCAGAAGTTTTATGCTAGATAGATATGGCAGAGACTCTGAAGTCTTGCCTTCTGTGTTCTCCACAGCTTGATTTCTTGTAAGATCTCTACAAAGTATGGTACCTAGCGAAACACAGATTATGGAATTTCAGAAAATACTACCCTCCTGGCTTTTTGAAAGAGGAAAATTAAGAAACTTTTTTCCTCTTTTTTTTTTTTTTTTTTTTTAAATACAGAGTTGGACCTGATGGCCTATGCTAATTAGAAGTATGGATAAAAAGACAGGCAGACAATCTATCATGTACCCAGGCAGTTTGTCCAAAAAAAAAAACCCCAAACCAATAAAATGTTATCCCTGGCCTCTGTTCATGATTCTACCACTGACTGTTTCTTTGCCTTGCTTTTGTAAGCTATTTGGGGCTTATGTCCTTAAAGCATTTAGCACAGCAGGGATCTGGTCATGACTGACACCTTTAAATTCAATTAGAATACTAATACTAAAAAGAGGAAAAGAACACTATGAGGGATCTCCTCTCCTGAGGCACAGATCTCAAAAGCAGAATATTTCTCAGAACCACACTGTAAAGTTCTTTGAAATTACTCTCTTCCATCACTAAGGAGTGATACATATACGACGCCTGAAAATCTCCCAAAGTTTTCTGTTATTCTTCATTAACTTTATGAACTTTCATTTTAAAATGTTAGTGAAATACAATGAAAATAAGCTGTCACCATACATTAACACTCCTGTAAGACCAGGAAGGTTCCCCTGAAGAACTGTTTGTCAACAAGGATGTCTAAACATTGCACACAAATGGTATCAGACTCTAAAAATAAGCCGGGGGGTGGGGAGGAGTCACCATAATTTTTCCCCCCCACATAACAAGCATTCCTGTTTTACTACTAGAATTTTTAAGCCCACCTAGAAGTCATATCCTGGTTCCACTGATATTTTACATTGGATCACAGTATCATGAAAATATACCTATTAAACAAACTATAAATTCATATTTCTCAATATTCTCAACGTTCTTCCTCAGTTCTGACTTGCTTTCCACTATTATAATGTGCAAGGATTCTGGTTTATACGCCTGGATGAAATACATAATACAGTAGTAATTTCCTCAGCAAAAGACGAAACAATAAAGCGCAACAAACATTCACCTAAGCTAGCGTACATTTGGAGCCATAAAGGGTAGGCAGATTACCAGTTTATCATCAAAATGGACGTATCTCCAAACTCAGATACTGGATGTTCACATGGCAGGTAAAAGAGTTCAGTCTCACTGAATGTCTATAACCTACTTTTAAGTATAATCACAAGATCCAAGTAGCTATTCACACAGCATAACTTAAAAAGCAAAGACCACAGAAACATTCCAGTCTACCTAAGAGCGGTACATCAATCTCAGCTGTTTTCTGTAACAAAATTATGCAGAACATATAAATTAACGATTAAAAAAAACAGCCACGCTGGACTCAGATGCACAGGTTCCATGCCCAAGCAAGCCTGACAATTAAAATTCCTGAGACTTGATCATTCACTTCATTTTACCAGTTTCATGACAAGGGAAACACTCACTGTTCGGTATGAACTTAGTGACACTAATATGAAGCTAGCAAAGAGAACCAAAAACAAAGCTGTGGATTTAAAATTCATGAATCGGAGTTAAGTGAATTCCTCTGACTCAGATCACAGCTAATGCTAACAAAGCTAGAAATAAATAACGTGTTTGAGAAACAATTGTAAAAACAAATGAAAAAAGTAAAAATTGTTTGCCTCCATCTCAAAAATGTGCCTACTGATGTGGGTTTGTAATGATCTCACGTAACGACTGCAAGTCACTTACCTCCTATATCTACAGGATGAATTCTTTTCAAGATCTTTCCTGCAGAATCTAAAACAAAAGAATAAATAGTTGAATGAGCCATCTTTGCTCATTGGTAGTGTAAAATCCAACACACTAGAATTAGTCTTCAGAAGTTAGCAGCTTCAGAAGCTAGCTAAAAGGCTAGTTGATCTATACATCACGAAAGGGCTACCATTACTTGAAATATAAGTGGAGAAAAAAATAGCAAAGGGTATATTCCACCGCACATCTGTCGATTTTGGGTTAGCAAAACTCAACTGACTACTGTCTCCTGTCTCACAGGCTTCCTGGATTAGAATAGAACAACACACAATGTATAGTTTTAGCTAGTCACATCACAGTTCCTCTTCTTCCATTTCAAAAAATGTCATCCATCACATGAACAAATTGTTAGCAAGTCTCAAAGACATGCTCCACTGTCATTCAGCAGTCATGCGACCTCCTGAATGACCTCCTCCTCTACCATGGGAGATTGCAATCATCAATAACTTGATTCAACACACTACTGAAGAGGAATTTTGATACTAGCCACACGAACTTGACTGAAGAAACTTGACAAAGCTGAAAGGAAGTATTTCAGACTTCTTCAGGCGGAACTTTCCTAAGAGGGAAGTACGGCAGGACTAAAGAACACTGGCAGAAGCAGTGAAGCAAGCCCTGAACAGTCGGTCTCAAATACTTCAAACTGGTCTAATCACAGCAGCAGGAGGGTGTGAGCAGCTTTATGTAGCACAATGGCCGTGTATCTGGCTCTAGATCGGGTGGTGCCAGGTTAGAATCACACTGCAGAAGAAACTTTGAAAACGTTAATTAACTGTGCTCTCAGATTCTCAGCTAGCCTAATGCTCAGGTCAAAAAGGGTGTCCTCATCCAACTCTCTCCAAAAGAAAATCTTTGTATCCGACACACATTCTTAAAAAACTGTTTTTCTGAGCTCCTTACAGGCTTTCTTATTTCCTTTTTTTGTTATAAAAGCTACAGAACAAACATGACGACAGCCATGTTATGACTAAAATGGCAAGCTTAGCCTTGCAACAACCATACAAATGCTAAGCATTCAATTTACTGAACCTTCTACAAACAATTTCATGCCTCATTTTCCACCTTTAAGTTGCTACAATGGATGTCTTCACAAAGTATGAAGTAAACCTCCAGTGTTAAGTATTCATTATATACACTCTCCTCCTAAATTTCTTTGACCATCACAATATTTCTTTGATGTTCCAGCATTTTTACATTTCAAAGACTAAGATAACAATGTGATTTAAGAAGTCTGGAGGGGGGAAAAAAACAGAATGCACATTGACAGTCTACAGGGTACAGCAAAGAAACTACATTTTCTAACAATTTCGGTGCATTTAGTTCAGCTCTCAACTTCGGTTTGGTGAGAGACAAAAGGTATTTTGAGTTTTGTCTTTTTAAATTGAGAAGGCCATGTAAATCCCTGTCATTAAAAGTGAAAGATCAATAACCTTGTAGATCATTGGTTGTTTTTGGCTTTTTAGACCAGTGGAACTATAACAGTGTGAAGCAATTCTTTCACTTTACTTTCAATCCTCCAGAGGCACCATGATGAAAAGAACTCTTCTCACACAACGGAGCCTCTTTTACACAGTACARTGCTCAACTGGCCTTTATGGGGCTGGACTGAGGACGTCAAGAAAAAAGGTAACAATTGCAAGATGCAAAGAAATAGGAATTAATATTGCTCAAAGTGATTCATATATTATCCCTTTATAGTAACTCAAATACTTGTAGTTTATGCTGCATACTGGCCAACTCTGTGATGTATTCGTTTTTTAAAAAATAGAATCCCTGTATATACAGATCATTTGTGTAACTGATTTCCATATAACAGTAGTGAAATATGTTATTTCAGTGGGGGGGGGGGGAAGCCTAAATAGGCTAGCATGCAACAGCAAGCACCTTACTATTTATCCATATGAGGTATATGCATCTAGTCCCAATAATGGAATCTGCTACTGAAAGAGAAGTATGTGTAAGGCCATATGAAATATGCATGCTTAACAATTCAAGAAAAAGCACAAAAGTCTTGCTTTAGGTACAGATGATGAAGAAAAAAAATCTCAAAATGTCATGTGCTACAGTAATTTTGGCTGCTCTGAATGAAGCATATCCACACCTGGAAGGTACTGTTAGAACATCAGATTGTTCAATAAATCACATGTGAAATAGGTGGTACCAAGTATCAGCTTCTAGCTCTTATAATCTATTCAATGACAGTAATTATTTCTACATATGGCTACTGTTAAGGAATATTTCACTAGACATAGCATGTCAAAATACTCTAGCTGAAACAACTAAAAAACTGTAATTACCTTGTGACAATTACTTTCTAACAAACACCCAATCAAATATACACATACTACTGTAACTTTCAAAAACCTGCTACAGTAAAGTCTGTGTATTTACAGTTGTCAGAGCATTTTTCTCATTGCCTCCCAGGTATTAAATGCTTTTAGCCTCACAAGACTCCATAATATTTTTTTTATCCAAAGAGAAAAATGTAGTTCTCACTACTTACTCTTATTAAAAAAGTAAACTTATTATTTAACTTGTCACATAGTACACTTCTTGCAGGACTTTTTATTATTATTTTTATTTCTGTATCCCATATGATGTCACTCAATCACATCTTGCCAATCTGAAAGCATGGACATGCAAGTATTTTTCTCCTCTATATTAGGGAAAAATATGAAATACATAAAGTCTTTAACCTTGATTCAGTTCAGCAATGTGCAGATTCATCAAGGTTTGTGACATTTCTGCTAAAAGAATCCATATCTTTACAGTTTTATATCAAAGGACTTAACTCTGAGGCATTCCATTTTTTTCATGTTAAAGATGTCCATGTAAAGTAAAGACTTTCTTCTATTAACAGTTCCATGGCCACAGAAGTTGCATAGCAGGGTGAAGAACATTCTGAACCAAACATTCACTCCCTCAAATCCTGAGAAATCTGAGCTGAAGACATCTTGCTTTGTCAGCCAAAAGTATAAGAATAGTACTTCTTGTTTAAACTTGTTCTTAAGTGTCTATTTCCATTCCCTCGTAATTTTCAAAAATATAAAAATCTTTTAAGCAGAAACTCTCATATTTCATCTCAACATTTTTTAGTGAATTATCTTGAGATGATATTTTCAATATATACTTTGGGGGGAAACGGAAATAAACATCCCTTTAAGAAAAGAATTTTGTTACTCTTCATTGGTAATTAAAATATTCAGTTATTTTTAAGACATTACCTTTCCAGTAACTTTATTGTCTAATGCAGCTTTCTGGAAATCACTTTATAAACAATATGCAACAACATGCATTCACTAAAATAGGCTGTCAATCCATAAATGGAGATCAGATCAGATCAGTTCATGTATTCTTGGTCTAGTTTGTTTCCTGCATAAAACACTCATGTTCCTTTCACCTGTCCACAAGCTGGAACTCTTCAGTACTAACAGGTGAAAAGCAAGGAGAGAGGAAAAATATATATATAATATAAATATATATAGGAAATTGAATCTGCCAGCACAACACAGAGAATCCCTCTTAGGGGAGTTTAATTCATAGTTTTATAGGTGTTTTCTGTTAAATACAAGCAGTCCTTTAAAAATTCAGGTCTTCTTTTCAAAAAGTTCAATGCATCTTGCACCCACAGAAAATTAATTTAAGATTTCTTCTTGTTTTTTATTAATTTGTCCAGTCCGTAGGTTTTCCTTTCCATTCCACTTAGGCTCTTGCTACATAAATCCATCCTAAATGTTTCACAGTTGCTGAGAGAGTGCTGATTCTTAGTGTCAACTCATTCACTCAAGTTAACATAATCATTCCCCTTTAATGAAACAGTTGAAGAAAGACTGACAACTATCATTTTGCTGATGGGGTCCAATAGCTGGGAGACTGAGAGGTGACAGTGTTGTAATTACCAWGCCTGACGTACTTTGTTCACTTTTTCCCACCTTTTTAGGCAGATGAGGCAGCACTGTGCAATGTCAACAATCAAAATGGAAATGCAGGCAGTGTGAAGACCTGGGTGAGTAATTACCAGGGGCTGCAGACCTGTGACTACTCCCAGTGTGGCAGGGCTGACAAGGTGCAGATTGTTTTTTATCCCCTAGTGTGAATCAGGCTGTCTTGCTGTTGATGGATCCAGGTGGTGGTATTAATTAATACACCAGCAGGAGCTATTTCAGCTCCTGACAATGCATTATCTTTATCTGAAGAAGAAAGGGAGCAGTCTGTTGTTCAGGAAAAAAAAAGTCATTCCTTTTGACTTCTATTAATGTTCAAACACACAATAGAGATTGAGACGTAAGAGTTTATCATGACAGAAGACTTACATTAACAGATATAGTTTTACTGTGTTTCAAACTTTGAAAGCTGGACGTGAGTAGAACTGCCCTGTGTAATAAAATCACACTCAAATGTCAATTCCACTTAAGTAGTTTGTGTAAGCAATGTTCAGCTGATTAATCCTGCATGTAGACATTAATCTAGTCTTGCTTTAAGTTTTCTGAATCTATGAACTTCACATCATCAGTTTCCTGACATTTAACACGTAATAAATTACAATGGAAAATACTGATGATGATCGCTATTGAACAGCAATTATCTACAATGTGGACTCAGACTGTGGGTGTAGCTAGTTTAAATAATGTATGGTAACAGCTATCAGTGTTCTAACCACCTGTAAACTATTAATTATTGCTTAGGCTATTTGATATTTTCCATTCAAAGTAAAAATAGTACTATATGTATATATAGTTTTTATGCTTAAGCGGAAGGCAGTAACACAGMAAGATTATTTCTTGTGTGAATGCCTGTAAGTCTCAACCCTATTTTCAAAAGTGACTTTACCACTGTTCAGGACTGTAGTAAATTTAAGTCATTTTATGCCACTGATACATATAATCCTCCAACTTCAGCTAGGGTAGCTGAAAGGGTATAAAAACTCAGTCCTCAGCTACCCCCTCTATGTAAACTCTATCCCATCTGCTCTAACAATGGCTTGGTAGCACTAACAACCAGTTTCAGGCAACTAGCAAAAGTTTACTATTTAAATCATTTAAAATATCACTGCTCATACCAGAAGTCTGATAATGCTGGCTAAGAGGTACGGATGATAAGCCACAGGACCATATTTCAAAGTAAACCTGAAAAAACTGTGGCTATGTTCTCAAAAACAGCTATATCCCTTTAGGACCAAGTCAACAGCTCCCAGGTAACCATTATTTTTGTAGGGAAAGTTTACAGCTTAACTGCTCATATTAAGTTTAATACCAAACTAACAGCATGAAGTATGRTATTTTAAATGGTTCTTAAATACAACCCAGTTACTTTTTGCCTTCAACATGCAAGTGAGATCCAGAACTTAGTATGTAGTATGTTGGGGGAGGAGAACTGTTTAAAAATTTTATAGGTTAGTTACACACAGCTAAAAACACATACCTTWAAATGATCTTACATACTAACAAAAATGCATGTACTCAAACAGCATTATCCAAAATTGATATACAAATTCACCGCTGCTCTGTCACACATGCAAAACCAATCTTATTGCAGTAACACCCATTATTAAACTTCATCTCTTAAAATTTTACACTCTATTGAAAAGAAATAATAGTGTTAAAGAAAAGCTGATCCTGTGATCTTTTCACATTTGGCTGTAGATGCTAAGCCATTTTCAGGAAAGTCTTTTCCTTCCTTCTTACTCAACTAGTTACTGAGCTAGACACATTGCAGCTTCCTTGAATAAAAGACCCTGTTTAATTGAATGCCTAACACTCAGGATTGAACTGCTGAGACAAGCCTGCACAAGCAGTAGTCAGAAGTAGCATCAAAAACAGACTGTACCAAATAGCAGGAGGGTAACATACAACATCAAAAACTGGTAATCATGGCTGAGAACTTCTGTTGATGGATATGAAAGCATACTGGAAAATAAAATGCAAATGAAATCTTATGCAGGAATGAAACGAAAGAGGAATAATTTTACACCGACAGGCTATAATAAGATCTCTGATCGTTGGTATCACACCTGTAGACCTCTGGACTAGTATAGCAGAAATACAGGGACTTGAATCATTTTTTGTAATAAATAGCTTGCTGACTGATGAGAAGCAAGAGTAATTTGTACCCTCCTCTATTTAAAACTTCAGTGAGACAAGCAATTACGGACCTTCTGCTGTGAGGTGGCAATGCAGTCCTTTATGAGTTGCTTACTGTCCACAACACGTAGACAGTCAACAAAAAACGGATTTCAATGAAAAATCCATCTGCAGAACTATTACAGGTATTTTCCTACTCAAATTTGTTTTGGTGTCTTGAAATACCTACTATATAGCTACCCTAGTATAAGCTACAGTTTATCAATGATTTTCATCAGCACTCTTGTGTTCATTGAACTTAGTCCAGCAAGAGTTCAGGAGCTTAATTTTCTTACAGCAGTTAGTAACAAGCAATGTATATTCCTATTTAAGTTCTTTACAGTATTGATACTTTAGTAGTTGCTTTAATTCACTATTATTACTCACTGAAAAACCTCTAATGAATTGCCTCGACTACTTCAGACATAGTATGATCTGTTAATAATCAGTTGATTATGAAAACCAGAAAGCAGACCATCTAGGCTGAAGCAGTAGGTTCTAGTCCCATTCTTTTTCCAGTGAATTTACTTTACAGATTTCTTGGCATACAGAATTGTGTTTCTGTTCCATATGTATTGATAAGATCAGTGTCACGCATTATTATATTCAAAAAAATAAACTATCTACTTTGACTAAGTTCAGAGGAATGTTTTGTCTGCTTTTCGTTTTTTTTTTTTTTTTTTTTGAAGATATCCCTCGCCCAAGTGCCTTTTTTTATGCTCTAGGGCCTAATTTCTGCAGTCTAGCACAGAATTTTTCAGCAAAATTTACAAATTGCACTCACAGTCTCCTTTGTATTACATACAATATACAAAAAGAAGCCTGTTGCACTGTTTCATGAAAACCTGCATCACTTTTTTCTCCAACCAAAAACTATATAGCACACTAGCTACTACACACGGACATACTACTCATCTCTTAATTAGATGCTAATTAATGACTCACCAGCTTTATTCGTATCAGTCTGGTATACCATTTATGCCATACAGAATAATGATCTACTTTACAAGAAATCAATGTGGCATATGTTGACATAGGAATGCATCCAGCTATAATTCACTCTGGGTAAATGTATCCACCCATATGTGGATTCTCAACAATTTAGTAAGGAGGTGTTAGCTTTGTTGATGAGAAAGCAAACAAAGATTAGAGAAGGAATTTTACATCTCCTTCAAAAATTTCAGCATTCTCATATTCTATATGATCTGTAATTATCCATACATTTTCATTCAAATGATAGTAACAGCTTATAATTTGTTCATGCTGGCAGGATTAAGAGACTCATTATATATTCAAATTTCATGAAAGATGCTCAGGTACCAGAATAAAAAAAAAAATTATATGATAGATAACTGACCACAGATGAAGAAAAAACCCCAAATAATCATTCCTTTGGAGAAATGGTAACACATCAAAACGGTCACAAAGTGTTTCAACTGCACAGAGGGCATCTCATGAGTATAAAATAATCCTCAAAACAGTCTATGTTGAACATTAGCTGAAGATTTTTTTTTTAAATACCTGTGAAAATATCCAATGTGGTTTTCTTCCAGCCATGTTATACAGTAGCATTTCAGAATGCATGCACAACATACACACAAAGCTAGAGTTGGTCATTTTAAGTTCAGTGATTTCTTTGAAGAACACCATTTTAGCATTCATGTCTTGCAATATTTTTGAGCTTTATTTTCTGTTAAATCATTTAATTTTTCTTTGAGTTAAGAAATTGATTTTGAATACTCTTTCAAATTTTAAACAAACACCTAGTCTCACCTAAGAGAGAAATTCTGGATAGGCAGAATATGGATAAATTCTGAAGAGACAGACAAGGAATATCTTCAAACTTGCATTCTTAAAACGATTATGTGCATTACCATCTCTATTCAGCAGTGACCTGTCACTTGCTAATTAGACTGTGTACAACTTCTGAAAATTCTGGAATTCTCAAAACAAAAACACCAGTAACACGTGATTGCTACTACTACTTCAATTGGAATGCTACTAATGAACTGTTTCTACTCTACTGTATTTTATTCTGTATCACTATTATTTGTTTCATTGCTTTCACTTGTTTTTAAATATCTAAATACTATTGTATAGAAAACTTAGATCAACTGAAATTTTGTATAATTTTTTCAGCACACTGTGCTAAAAGTTAATAAGCATATGGCTTATCTCCTTTTAAGGTGAAAAGGCACATGTTCTAAAGGTCAGAAAATTCATAACCCACTTAAAAACTTCAAATACCTGTACAATGGCCACTAGCTCTCTTTACAATATTCAAAATATTGTCAAATGCAACTGCACGAAAGAACAACTTTCTACAAGCAAATTCTCAATCAAGTAACCTTTGATATATATTTAAAAAAAAAAAGGAAAATAAAAATCACACTGCAGCTGTATGAGAAATTGGTAGTAGGATAGATTCTAAATACAGAGCTATTCCATGAAATTTGGAACTATGAGTCCTTCTAATGTCTCCACTACTTCAAGAAGTTAGCTGGAAAACTCTGAATTAAATCTCTGTCTACAAAGGCTGAATAAAGACAAGCAAATGACACATACTGTGTGCTTTTCATAGGGTTCAAACACCATTTAGCTGTTTAAATAATTAAAGGTTTCCCACCTAAAAAAATAGTGCTCTTATAAAGTTACGTTGCAGTACACGTTTTCATATCTGCTTATGTCAGGTTCGATCTTACTACATTATGTCATATAACTTAACATACCCTAATAGACAAAGTGCATTGAGTGATACATGTTAAAGGTGCTTTTAATTTTAGTTGATAGAAGACAGCAGATTTCACAGAAAAAAAAAAATATCTTTTCTGCTTATGACCCCTGTACAAACTGCAAAGTTTGGAAGCACTAGTATCATGCAGCTGTAGTTAGTAGAAACACTATGTGATTGTCAATGCCAAGCAGCATAGACAGATCTCCATTATAAGAAAATTTAACACTTCATACACAGGACCAATTGGCAAAGAAGGAATGGAACAGTCGACATCTCAGCTGTAATTTGATTCACAACCAAAGTCTTATTAAGTATATTATATTTTTTCAAAATTAAAAATAATCATGAACAGCTATATAAAAAAACACTTGACATTGAAATATTTTAAAATACAGTACTGTAAGAAACAGCAAAATGTGAGTCATTATTTTTCATTTCCTTTTTAGCTGAAATGGAGAACATAACTGTATATAGGAACATATGTTTTTAGACAGACAAACAGATAACTGACTTATGTAGATACAGTATATACATTCCTAACAATTTGACCATGGTTAAAGGGTATTTATATTCTGATGTGGCTAAAATTGAACATGTCAACACTAATGCATTTTTCTAGGAGAATCACTACTTTCACCATAATTTCCATGGAAAATTTGTGTGCACACGCAGTAATAGACACATTTATAACATCAAAAGGATTCAATTTTCTTTTCAATCATACTACAGTATGAATAGCTTTTCCTATTGAATTTAACAATAAGGCACATTACCACCATCTAAAGGATGGGATACTTTCATATGAGCAAGCAGAAGTATGTCAAACAATATATAATACATCTCACAATAGTTCTGGGTTAACTGCTCCTGTACATAGGTTTGTTTCGAATACATTTGTGTCAGCAGAATGTTTTACATTATTATTTAAATTTCTCTGTAACATCAGCAGTATTTTAAATTCTATTTAACTCTCCTAACACAGCATTTTAATATTATTTTGAAGATATGCATTGATTTGATATAATCAAGAAATGACTATATTAAGGAATTGCCAGAATATCCATACTTACATGTATAGGTTTGGCTTGGAAATTCTAATAGTCATTTTCCCCACTCACAGACATCATAGACTATCACTACAACATAGCCATGGTGTAGCTTCGAGAAAGATTTTTATACAGAAATCCTTGCAATTCTTACGCATGGCAAGAAAGCATAGAAAAAACAATAAGAGCCCTAAAACACAACTTTATTTCAAGTCAGTATTTATTTTGCAGTCACAAGAAAGGATTCTTTCAAAGCCTTTTTGAACCAACACAAAATCCTTGCCCTGTGGGAGCTGAACTCTCATAGTCTAGATTGCTACAAGTACTGCCTTGCTTATTTAAATGCTATACAAAGAATATAGTCAATGCAGGACAGCAGTATTTTCTAGTAATCAAGTAATCAATCATTAAACACATAATGTGTTTTAAAGATTTATATTTAGGTTCTTTTTTCTTTTTTTTTTTTAAATAACCCATGTGAGACAGAAAATGCAATAGGACCACAAACCTCTTAGAGATAAGGCCTCTTCTCATCACAGAAATGTTGACTAGCATTTGTAAATTGCAAAGCAAAGGAAGACATCCTATGCATGAACAGTAAGTAGAGAACCAGAGTGTTCTGAAATGATTTGACATAATTCCTTCTTCTACTTCCTATTATTACACTTAATCACTTCTTATGAGTAAATATAAAATCGATCTGTGAAATCAATGCTACCAGACCTCCTCTCTAAGGTCCATTAAGGTTGAGCTCTGTTCTAATGGGATGAGAAAAAGCAAAACTGCCAAAAACTTGATGTTTTGAAAAATCATAGATTCAATTGAGTCATTTACAAAAATATCTGTCTTTAGGACCAGTTTTGTAAATTTTTTTCATTGTCATTTTTGAGGCAGATCTTTCTTCAGCAGCTGTCCTTAGACTTTCATTATCACCTACTTATGAAATGGCAACGTTTGGCATGAATTTCTCAGCCAAAATAAAATTAAGTTTGCCTACAGTTACTCTTGTATTTGAAGTGATAATTCCTCACCTTGAACTGGACATCAGTCGTGACTATCTATATTGTTTCAGTTTTATGATAGAGTAAATCCAGATTGAATCAACAGTGAACTGTGCCTTTAAATCATTTGAAGGTACTACTTTTTGGCATAAAAAATACCATATGAAGTTTCCATTCAGCATGGAAAAGCCTAAAACAACTAGATGAAAGTTGTTTTGCATTACATTCCAAAGATTACATCCTCCTTGTTCGCACTGGTCCACTTCTTATTACTATACTACTAGATCTTTGAAGGCTATTGTTACAGCTCAGTATTCTTTCATTCTCATTTCTACATATTTTTATATGAACATTTATTTATATAAATGCTGTAATTACATCTATTACACATACTGTCACTATCAGAAAGGGCAGCACAGTAAGTCTCTATGATCTATACATCTAGAATTCATTCCAGTAATTACTATCATTTTGGGTCTTCATTTTACTTGAAAAAAGCCTAGAAACTAAACTCTGACTTTTTTTTTTTTTTTTTTTTTTTTTGTGTGTGTGTGTGTGTGAGAGAGAGAGAGAGAGAGAGAGTGAGCGAGATTAGGATATTATCTTCATGAAATAAATACTGGTCCAAGAATACAGAGCAAGTGATGAACTTGGGAAAACCTTTAACACTGGGAGAAGAACTTGTAGAACTGACCTCAGGAACAGATCTTATCAAAGAGGCTAGATCTGGGAAAAGATATATATGAGATATAAGTTACTGGTCTCCCAGATGTGCATTTCCAGTACTGTTTTATTTTCTATTGATGCAACAGAACTCTATTTTAAGAACTTAAAAAGAAAATGTATTAATCAACTTGCAACTTCAGAAACCTACTATTACTTAAAATTATTTTATTCTATCACAAAATAGTCTCAGAGTTTAGAGCAGTAGGCAGCCTCATCTTCAGAGGGATTGATCTCTTAATTCTCTTCAAATTCCTTTCAAGACACTGCTGCCAGGTTCTAATGTTAAACACGTTAAGTGGAAGTAAACAAAATATTTTATAGGAAGATATAAACCTCTGTCTGTAAGTTCGGGATCCTATCAACTATCCTGACTGTATTTTATCTTTTCATTCTATTTTTCCTCTACTCTTTCTTCCAACATCCACTCAGACACAAAGAACAAAGAAAAAAAAATCAGATAATTTGTTTCCCTAACCACTTGGAAGAGTGAAATACTATTTTGATACGTTTCTAAGATTTGTGGCAGCACTGTGATGAGAGGGAATCCTTCAAACAGCAGATAAATAGTATTTACACTTTACAGAAGCTTGTGCATTTTAGAAGATGTTGCCTTGACCAGCAAGTATGGAGAGTATACAACCTCTACAAAATGAGCATCTTTCCAGAACTACACTAACAGCCAATGCCTCAGGTTTTGTATGATAATTAAGTCAACAACCTTTCCCTGCACCTGTGTTCTGTCTGCAAATATAGCCGATAAATCTTACAGAATGAAAACCAGTTTATGTCATATTCAAATCCAAATCAGTTTGACTTTCGACTTTTATACTGCAAACTACAACTAAATTTGGGAGGAAAGAGTTTAGATTTTGCTGAGAAGAATGAACTTCAGTCAGCAAATTGAGGGAGGTGCTACACTGCACTTGACTCTCAGCACAGAGTATTCATTACTTTTAAATCACCAAAACGTATGACATTGTTATATTTAGAAATGGTAATTAAGTTCTTTAAACATTCAATTAGAAAGTAATACTACTTTCTCTGAAGATAACATGAACCTCAATGTCACAAACATTTGTTCATGAACCTAAATGGAAGTGTAGCAGTATTTTCACTATATTTATCTAAACTACCATGTTGTTAAAAAAAAGTATATAAATAATACTTGCATAATTCTAGATTTTCACTCTGTCTTTAATATCTGAGTCCTGTTAGTAGAAAGAGACAAAAGATCGAATTAATGAAGTAAGAATAAAGAAACACCAATGGCCTGCATATTAACAATCCACCTTAGTTTACATGCAATTGTCAGCATAGCTATGTTCAGAAAGGATTTATATGGGATACTGATAAGTGACTCTCCACTGTGCACATCTTTCACTCTTGAATCTGTGACAAAATAAAACAACTTCCAAGAAAAATCTGCATACTGCTCCCTAACAAGGCGTAGAGTCTTGTACATGCGTACGGGATGAGAAAGAACAGAAATGCAGAGAAACAACTATTCATCCCAGCTCCCCTGGAGACACCAAGTGAAGAGCTATTTAGGAAAGACTTCTGGCTCAAAATATTCCACATCGCTTTAAAAAAAATAAAAAACAAAAAAAAAATCAGTCTAGGGAGAGTTTTCATCAGTCTAAGCGGCATAAAGCTTTACTTCATTTGCAATAAAATGTATCCTTAGTCAGCTGGATATTGGAAAAGAAATAGTACTTATCCTCAACCCCCAATCATTTGTTCTGTTGACTTGATACTTGATCACATGCTCCTACACAGATTACAGATCTGATGCAAGAGAAGAGTTTTTTAAAAATTTAGTTATGTTCGTAATGCACTTGCTTTGTGTGTCTGTCTTTAGAACAGATCTTAAACTAGATCGTGTCTCTTTGTGAAAACTACAGCAAGAATATACTCTTAGTAGATGAACTCATGTCTTGATTAAGTCTGCAGATGCAGAGTCCTAACAAAACACATAATATACATTTTTTTAAAAAATGAAAGCAGAATTTTATTTTCCCTGAGAGAATCATCTTAAAGTTGAGATTGAATAAAAATAGCAATAATAGAAAACCAGCCCACAGATGAGGGGGTTGAGCAAAAAGTCAGAAAGGTCTCTGCTTTTAATTTGGAAGTTTTTACTCTGTAATGCTAAAAAGGGACACCTGATGGATGTTGATTTTGCAAATCTGCCTTCATACTGTTGGTCAGTTTTATTGATTGCTATCTGACAACTGAGAATGAATAACTCGTCAGCTATACAGTAGTTTAGTTTGGAGAAACACTGAAGAATCAAAGGCTGAAAAACAGGAAAAAAACACTGCAGATTTGTCTATACAGAGGAAAGCAACAAAAAGAACCTAAGGGCAAGGAAGGACACAAAGGGAATAACAGATGGGTGGGAAAAAACAGGTCATTTTACTGTCTGCAATTTATGGACTGTTAAAATTACTGAAGCACATGGTATCTAGGTTTAGTGCTAACAGAGATGAAGAGGATGGAGGGGCAGAATAAAGATTAAAATGCTTGCTTCAAAGTTCTCATTACAAAGGAACAACTACATCGGACAAAGAATGTAAAGGAGATTCCCCCAGACAGAGGAACTCATAATAGTTCCATTAAATCTCCAAGCCACTGGAAGAAGAACTCAGTTCAGACATTTCCCAAAGTGCTGGGCATATAACTTGAGCTCTTGAGGCACTTCTGCCAGTTTAGATGTCAGAGGCAGCGTTGGCACAAGAAGTAGAAGATGGCATTGACAAGACAATATGACAATGGAAAGGAATAGCACAAAGATTCATCATGGTATCAATGCTCTCTTTCTCATTATACAATTTATTGGTGCAACATAAATCTACAAAATTAACAAATCTAACCTTCTGGTCCTCTGTTTTAAAGAGTCTTTCCCCCTTATGTTATATTTAAGTATAGTATACTCTGCTTCTCTTTTTGTATTCTTCCTTTCACCTTTTTGGAGTGTAACCTATTAACATATGATACAAATAAGAACTCCTTTGAAATCTAATATTCTTAATCCATTTTTTTTAAATACACAGAAGTTATACTCTTTAATAATACCATGCTTTTTTTCTTCTTCACAGTGGCTTCTACTAAAGTTATCTGCAAAATCTTCATTACCCCATATCCCTCCTCCTAGTTTTTCCAACTCAGCCTACAATATCACAGAGTTCATATACTGTTACCTAGGAAACAGCATGTCTAAAATCTTTTACCTAAAATTTAGCCATTCCATCTACTGCACAAGGAAGTTCTCATACAATCTATCCAAGAAGTCCCCAAAAATGCCTTCTCCAACACAAATTTGCACAGACAAGTGTAAGGTTCTCCTCTTCTGCAGGGTTCAGTGACTTTTTCAGAGAGATAAAGAGAGCCAAAGAAAACACACAAAAGACCACATCCTTCTTCAGACAGCACCACTTACACTAAATTCATACTGATTAAACAGAACCAACTGCCCTAGCTTTAGGTCTGATGATGTCTTCTCAGAGATTGGAAAAGACTATGATCAGTCTCTTAACTCCATCACAGCAAACAATGAGATGTCGTTTTCTTACAGAAAACATGTTGAGCGGTCTCAACACACATGAGAGGTCAAGAACAGTGGCCAGGTGGATTAGAAAGATGACTGTAATTTTAAAGTAAATAAACTCTGTCCAAGTCAGCTTCTACACTGCATAGCCTCAAGGTTCTCAAAACAAACTGATTTCTAGCCTCACATGAAGAATGTCACATAGCTTGTATTTTCGAGGACTAAAGAAAATAAGGATTATTTTTATTTTGAAAGAAAAAGTAGCTAGTTGTGGAGTTTCAGCATTTTCTTTGAGGTTTGGCATCATTTTCTTCATAAACCAAATCCTAGCGTTTTAGATTGACTCTATTGTCAATTATTTATTATTATTCAAGAGTTGGCCCCTACATTACAAAGATGGGTTGCAGGGAAACGGTACTGACACTGTCTCTGTAGTATTTTTGCTTTCAGGTCAAATATATTTGTTTAAAGTAAATTTTAGATGCTGCTAGAATCTTCATGTAATATTTGGGGGTTTTTAATCTTTTAAAATGAGGTTCCACATATCAAAAGAAATATTTTATGCCTGAAACAGATGGAAATCTTGCATGTATTTTAGATAGATATCTTAAGCATGCACTAAACCTAAGCTGTTTCTATCATGCTTCTAGCCAGAAAAAAAAAAGGAAAACAGTATGACAGTGACAGCAATAACAATCTGTTCTTCAAAAGTATACAGAGTACAGTAAACAAAAATCTGTCAGTTGCTAACATCAAGGGGGGGCTACTAATGATGATTTGTGCTGTGATGATGTATTTCAATGGTAACATATTCAAAAGAGTAATCAAAAGAGCAAAGTGGCAATGACCAGAGAATAATGTGATTTCTAGTGCTTTAAGCAAGACCTTGTCTCTTTTGTCCTCCCAACACTAGTGTAAGCACCTGCAAAAATTCTATTTTCAAAGGAAATTAGTTTCAATAATTTCTTAGTATCAGAAACAACCATAAAAATAATTTGAACTTAGGTACAGAGGTGTTAAAACACTTGATACCCAAAAAATGGGCAGCTCATGTATTTTCCAATGAGAAATATATTAATTGCTAGACTTTTCCCCCTCTTAGAGCTGTGACACTTAGAGCTGTTAGTGTGAATAGTGAATTTTCACTAGAGTTAAAAAGTGTAACTAATTTTTATATAGTTTATTGCAGTCTTTTTTAATTTTTTCCCCTCAGTATCCAACAGGCTATGATGATCAGAATTTGTGTAAAAAAGGGAAACCTTATAGGAAAATACTCTCTCCTTTTCCGGTTTCTGAAAATAGGTCCAATCTCTTTCTATCCTTTGGTCTTAGGTTATTTGAAAAAGTCGTTTTTAAAATGCATTCAGAAAATACCCATACAGATTGAAGATCGTGTCAATTACATGTAAAAAGTTTTGTCTCTACCAATGTCGAGTCACTGTTCTTGATTTTATTAGTATTTAATCTCAGGTTGGTATGTTTCTGATTAATGAAGCATTTGTTCTGCATCACAAAATAACTAAAGGATATCCTTCCAATACCAATGAATTGTGTCTAAGAGCTAATTACTATGTGACCTTCGATCGTGCTCCTGTGCATCTACTTTAAACTTGAGGAAAGTTTAGAAGTGACAGTGCAGGCCTCCAGTACTACAAATGACATTGTTTTACTTCTAGTTGCCACTTTGTAATTCAGCTGGCACTTCATTCTTTGAAGTATGTTACCACTGAAATGTTTCTTTACAGTACAAATAATCATTTGTAACCTTAGTTTGAAACGATACATACAGCACATTTTGCACACATATAGTATCCCATATGCGAAAATCTGAAGCATTTGAAAAATCAATTCATGAAGCATCATCATACCTTTAACTTACAAGCACGTAATTCACGTGCAGGACTCAAAACCTATGTAAAAATGTCAGCGTGCAAACAAAAACAAATAAAAACACAGTTCTTCTGTCCAGCTATGTCATGACTACAATAATCTTTGCGAAGGGCAAAGCAAGATGTTGCTGTACGGTATCCCGACTTGGAACTTATAAAACATAGTGTATATAAAGTATCATAAAACATAGGTCAAGATGTTAACATTCGTAACACTCCGGATCTCAAAGGCATAATGCCGTTCACTCAGTATTCACAGAAGAGTTTTCACCTCAAACACACATATTTCCCAGAAGCTCATGAGAAAAGAATCATCTTATAAAGCTCCCATTCTCGTTTCTACATTAATTCCATGACTCAGTACTTTTTACAGTGAAACAGTAGTTGCATTTCTCTTTTCACACGTCCTCATAGCAAGAAACACATTCTTCCCATTGTATGGTATTTACATTAAGAGTAACCAAATTAAGTACAACTAAAAGACTGCACAAACACTTTCTAAAAGTCTTGGACACAGCACGTTCTAATGAGGATTGGCAGGGTGAGACTACTTAAGGAAATTCCACCACTCCACAAACTGTTTTATTCCCCAAAATATTAAAAATTAAATCACAACCAAATGAGTGAACACTTCCCCCCGCCCCCTTTCCCTAGAGGGGTATAATCTAAGACCAGTGGTGTTTTAAGGGAAGAGTAATAAAAACTAACCATTCACCCTACAGAGCTTCAGTTGCTACAGAACAGCCTTTAATATTTATCATTGTTAGGAAGATTAAGAATACTGTACGCTTTCCTCATTATGTAAGGTCAAGCTTGGAGTTCCAATTCTGGCCTTTAAAAACTTAACTTGGGTCTTAAAGCAGAAGAAAGGGGAGGAAGAAAAGGAATGCAGTATGTATTTATGCACAGCCTGTGCAAGGTCTCAGTGGAAGAATACAAACTAGTTTTCTGAAATCATATTGCTCAAAAAAGAACATACTGGGGAAAGAAATATTTTTTTTTTAATTAGAACAAATAACAAGAAATACTTTCAATATATCCCTCTTTGTAACAATATTTGATTGCTTCACTAGAACTTGGAACACAGGCATCACCACACAGGATGAAGCCAGCAGTTCACCTGATTCTATAGTATTTAAAGTGGGACTTTTCTCTAGTTTAAAACTAAGTGAAATTAGTCAACTAAAATCTTTTGCCATCTCCCAGCATAAGACACTTGAAAATGCAATCTTCTTTCCAAGAATCTGAAATAGGACAAGCTGATACAATATTTAAAAGTCCTTTACTAATGGAACTTGAAACATAAGCAAAACTGTTTTTCAATCTCTCACAATATTCTCTCCCAACACACATATTTTGGCTGCTACTAGCTTAAGATGTGTGGAAAATGGTGAAACTATTGGTCAATTTTGAAACTCTGAAGAACAACGCCGCAGAACACCAACACACAATGGGTTTATTTAGTAGTACTTCCACATAAATTTAGAATATAAAGTATGACAATAATTTTTCTACTGACACCTAATGCACATGTATATTGTTCTACTGCTTAGAAATTTACCCATAAAGCATGTCCAGGACCAATTACAATACAAAAATTTGCATGTAAGAACAAGTGTTATTTCACAGAGATATAGTTACTACTTCAATATATGTCTCTATTTGACTTGAAAGTGAGTTCATATAAAACGATTTCCCTACCCCTAAAAACTCTAAGGTGTTACCCAGGCAGGTTTCAGTGTACTTGAATTCATGCTCAAGGGCTAATTTCTCCTTCAAATATATTCCACAGTTATTGCTATTTTTCTGCACATTCTGAACCACTTTATGTTTGTCAGCATTCTTATTTCTTTTTGAGACTACCAAGAACAGGTCGAGATCTTGAAAAGAAACTAATTATAAAACTAGGACCAAGCTTCAAGTCACAAAGAAGTTTACAGGTAGAACAGAAGGAACATGCAAAGAAATGCAATGCAAGTGTCCCCTCTTTCTTATTTAAGAATCACAGCTTTGGCTCCTTTAGTCACTCTTGCTTGGCTCACTGTCATCATCTCTGCAAGGGTTTGGCAACCAGAATCTGACAGTAATGCAGTCATCCTTTGCTTTTCTTACAGCAGCAGCTGTCAGAAGCTATATCGTATTAAGCCAAAGTACTAGTCATCATGAAGCTTCTCCAACATTAAAATTTAAGAATATACCTTTGGAGAGTTTAAAGTAACTTAGGATTGTCATTTTGTGACAGAAAGAGAGATGGATGGGTAAATGAATGGATGAATAGGAGGGAAAAAAAAATGTTACAGCATTATACGAACAGGCCATTTTGAAAACAAAAATTCAACTTTTGTACTCTTCCTCTACAAATTACATAAATATTCACAATGTTGTACAGCATTTCCAGATTCCACTGACTATAATATTAAAGAATTCAGCTATTCTATAGATATCAAAAATTCCATCTTATCCCTACCATTTGTAAGTGCTCTCACTCCTTTTTTCTTTTTTTACTCTCTCTTGTCCTGAAATTTGTACATTTACACAGGCCAGATATATTTTGTACACGCTCTGCCAGGAGCTCTGCCACACATGTACGTAAGTCTGAATTTATAAACCATTTGTAGCTACATCTGGCCACTTGTAATATACACATACCCTTGGAAGTGTCAGGTAAATAGATGGTCAACACACACAAGTCCCGACCAGGAAGTGACCAGTAAAGCTAGCATCATGAGCTGGGAAAAGGGTGGGGGAGAGTGGGTTAGCTTCCAGGTATGAAAATCCTTTCAGAAAGTCCCATAGAGGCATATAACAGAAATAAACGCCAAAGGAAAATGCATACAGTAACTACCAACAATCACAGTACTCAGAGTACCTGTCAACAGCTGTTTGTATACATAAAAACACAAAACGGATAAGCTAGATATAAAAGTAGCACAGCTACCTGCCAGCTGTCTCTATTTAGTCACAAACCTTAATTAAGGTTCTCATTTAACATTTTTTATTATTTTTTTTTTTAAATTAAGAAAAAAAGTACTACATCCCATTGAACCAAAACCACAACCCAGTCCATGTACTTCATTAAATATAGGAGCAAAGTTCAGCAAAACTTTAACGGATACCACGATAGACTTATTTAGCTTCACAGATTAAACAATACACCTACTGCATCAATAATTAGAAAAATTTCACGTGCAAAAACATATGGAACTTGTTCATACTCAAAGAGTAAGAACCTCGCTTCCAAAAAAAAAAAARTACACAATCACATAAAATCAATCTCAAAAACCTGCTTTCGAAGCTTTGGTGTAAACACTGAATGTACCTGTACCCCAAGAAAAGTACTGCCAGCTAGAAAAAGTTAGGTAAAATGAAGATTTACTACTACTAAAGAAGAAAAAAAAAGGCTATTTATAGTCAAGAAACTCCCAGTAACTAAATATTCTAACACCAAAGCCATCTTTAACAACCTGGTAAATTCCGACTTAGCACAAAAAGCAAGTTATAGCTTTATAGAATCTCAACAATAAAAAAACAAATTATTATAAAAAATCAAACAAGAAATTAAAAATTAGCCAAAAAAAACCACAAAACTTTAATTTTTTATTTAGAAAATCTTTACTGAAAGGCTTGAAAGGTCAAGGAACCGCAAACTTGGATATGAAGAAGGCCTAAAGAAAAGTAAAATATATTTTTCCCTCCCCTTTTTTTCATAACATCTTAATCTTTTATCAAGCCTTCCACTTTCATACCCTTTGCAAGGAATTTCCAGCAAATCAGCAAAATGAGATACTAGTTCGCACCTACCGATCAAGCCCGCAACTTTTGGGTGGCGACCAAGGCAGCGCAGAGCACAGCGAGAAGACAACTTTCCTCACCGACGGTTAGAGCACGCGGGCGACCGTTACACGAAACCACGTGACCGTTAGGCAAGAGACACGCGACCCTTGGGCAGAAGCACGCGCCCACTCCCCCCACCCGCCGGGAGGATTCCAGAACATTCCAGGCAGAGTGCTGGCAGATTGCTAGTTACRGCCGTTTAAAAAAAAAAAAAAAAATGAGGCAACACCAGAGAAAATACAATTTTCACAAACTATAGCTTATTTTTACATATTCCTTCAACTGGTGCCTTTTATAAATATTTACACCTCTGGAAAAACCCAAGAGCCTCACTTCACTATTGACCATAGGTCGGCCAGGACCGCTGCCCTCCACAGAGGGTGCCTGCCCAGACAGCTTTTTATCTTCTTCTTGCTTTTGCTTTCCTTTCTCCCCCTTTACAGCAGCGCATCCCCTGAAGCTGGTGTTCTGCAGGGGTTTGTGAGCTCTGCCAGGCTTAGGAGAACTTTGTTACAAGAATGAAACAACCATAAATAAATAAATAAATAAWTTTTGTACTATTGTCTCTAGTGAGAAAAAAATTAGGCAAGAATTTAAATAACAGAGATGAATTCTGAAAGTGTTAGGGCTGTGTCTGAACTGCAAAGAAGTCATTTCTCATAGCTGCTACTCTGCAAGGGTGCCCCCGAGTGCTTTGGCTGAGGTGTGAAGTGTCTAATAGCTCTGCCTAGAGAGCACCACCTCGTCGCGCTCCATGGCCATCTTATAGAAACCGCCCTGGACAGTGCTCGCGGCAGCCATCCCTGCTCCCTTGCACTTACACCTCTCTCTGTCCCTTACACTTTCTCTCTGCATAGTCCTGAGCCCTTACTACACTAAGGATGGGCAGCAGAGAAGCAAAATGCACTCTACAAGGAGAAAATGACCACAACTGTACAGAAAGTACAGAACAGCCTAAGCTCTGTTCTGTCTCCAAAAGAAAATGAAAAGCAGCTTTCATAGTTGATAACCTAGTTATTAAAGCTCCACCATGTAAGCTCCAGCAGAGTTGCCTTTTTCTTTTCTAATTTTAGTCCGTTGTGCCCTGCGCTATTAAAAGCACAGTTTTGTGCTGTGGTGTGCTCTACAGTATCCATGCATATCAAGAAATGGTGACAAGATATAGAGGGACAGCCAGACTATTAAATATCCATCATGCCACTCTGGATCAGGCTTAATGCAATCAGAAACACATGACTACATCAACTTATCTCCTTTGATCAAATGTGATTAAGTAAGTCATTAATTTTCAAGACAAATAAAAAATGCAAGATCATTTTATTATAAATGTAAATGCCTGTCTTCTTAAATGATTTTTCTAAAGGAAGCCCTTCTAATACAGAACTTTGTATACTTCAGAGAACAGTTGTTTTAACATTGGTTTTAATTTTAATGAAACATTATGTATTTGTATGCATGTCTTCTTTCCTTTTTTCTCACACTGCTCATGTTGTCAAGCAAAATTTGTGCATCAGCTTGATCAAGATAATTTCATTATACCATTGTTACCATTATGACTTGGGCAATTAGTAGTTTATAAGAATAAATTTATAGCAATCAGTGATTGAGGCACATTTGCAGTAGTCAGGGTGTAATAAAGCCCAATCAATTTCTTTCATTTAATATGTAGGCTGTGACCCTAGTTTTGATGAGAACTCTTAGCTATTTCATCTTTAAATAAAAAAGAATGTCTGCAAGCAATTATAGTGGTGTGTTAATTGGATATTCCTTTTTATCTTTTATACTACAGAATGCATTGCTAACGAAATCCTTGTTTTCCCTCTCATTCCCTTTCTCTCTCCCTCTCTATAATGAACTGATATTGACTTGGTGTATTTTGCTGAGACAATGGGCCAGATTTTGATTTTCAGTAGCGCTGGTGGAAATCGGGAGTGACTTCTCTAAATTAAATAGAATTATTGCAGAGTTACACGCACATAGAGAAATCAAAACCCACTCCTCTTTTTCCACTTCTTGCCAGTGACAGCAGACTGGATTCTGCAGCCCTTAAAGGCACTGAATGCCCCTTCACACTATGAAGGGGCATTCAGACCATTAGTCATGGTCTTACCTATGTAAATATGACCTAAAGTAGGAACTGGCGTACAGTGTTCAAATGGGGGATTCAGAAGTTTAAAGCACATGTATAAGACTTGCTACGAAGTCTTAGTCTTTGCCTCAGGTACTTAATTCCATTAGCTCAATGCTGATCTAAGGTATCTGCTGATAGATGAAAGTAGCACATGTTACTATAGCTGGACAGGACTCCAGCTCCAATGCAATCAGCATTACACATCTCAAGCTGTTGACTGTGCCACAAAATCACCCACTAACCAGAATAGGTCCGTGCTTTTGGGTCCAAGCTGGCACCCAGGGATAATATGGGCATAAGAGTCTAAATCAAAATATTTTGTTTCTGGACTATGTGCACATTGAAGCAGCGAACAAAATATTTTCTTGATGATTTTTTTTCTTTCCCCAGCAGAGACTTGAACACAGAGCAAATGTTCAGCATTTGATATGTTTGCTTCAGTATTTTGAAGATACTCATTTTTCCATCACACAACAAGGAAGATGACAAGTAATTTGATTTTCTTCTGGGATTCAAGCTATAGTAACTGTAACCAACTGTGTTCTGCAATAAAATCATGGAATATTTAACAAAACTTGATTTTATGTTTTAACAGGGATATAACTTACCTTGAAAATGTCTTTATTATCTATTTTATGTCATATCAATAATTACGCAAGTGAGATATTTTACAAGCAACAAAAATGTTACCATTTTTCATTGTCAAATTTTCATGTCCTGTGTCTCTTAAATTTAGGCAAAATTGTTTGCGTAGAATTTCTCATTTGGACCATAAAGCTAAAAGACCTTCAAAACAATCAATTGTAGCACTATCTGACGAAAGGAAAATATTGCTGGTGACTCCAGGGCTCATATAGACATCTAATTCTTATTTAAGTGTCTCCTGATCTATTCAAATTCTTTACTCTAGTTCTGTGATTTATCTGTGCTTGTGATAGTTTATTACCTGCAGGCTTTATTTCTGGCATAATTGCAATAAACATTTTACTTGATGTTTTCTAAGRCTGGGGGGATGGAATTCTGAAGTCCCTAGTCCTTAATCAAGCAAAACTCCCACTGAAACTAATAGAAATCTTGCACAGAAATTCAGCAAAAACTGATGGGATGTACAGGGATATATGCTGCTTTGTACTTTGCTAAACTTACCCCCCAAAAGCCTATCCACATTGATTCTGGGGGAGAAAGATTATTAAGAGGCAGAAGTGAAGACAGAGATTCTCAAAACCCAAATGCAAATAGTAATAGTAACCTTATAGCTTAGAGAAATGAAGAGCAGGCAAAACATGCCATAAGATCAGGAAGAAGTCCATGGTAGGGAATAGTTCTTGCTCATTGATTAGAATTATTTTGCTGGGGAAAGTTTAGAAGCAAGGAGATCACAAAAATGTATACTTTTATATCTATACATTAGTATGTAGACATATATAGATACAGCCTGTGCTTGTATGAGAGAAGAAAATGACATACATAATGTTGTGACAAAGACAGCAAAACACATTCCCTTTGGAGAATGCGTTCCGTCCCAGATGCCTTCTGGTCATTTTGAAGGAGAAAGAGAACATGCACTGCCTGGGTTTTCATAGAACTCAGAGAAGAGCTTTTCTGATTTCAGAAATACACAAGATTAAAATTCTAATACTTGAATATAATCTGTATGGAAATAAACCTATGTCAGGACTTTCTTATCTAGCTGCAAATGCTTCAGAAGAATACACAAATGCTACAAGGAATAACATTCAGTATATTCAGTTTATAAATTTTTGTCAAATTCCTCAGTTACTCACAGACTTGGGAATTCAGGGAAGGACTAGTCAGAAGAGAAAAACATTTCATTACAAATAACTAAAATGCCTTAGTTATCTCAAAGGTTGACAAAGGAAGCACACTGCAATACTTGCAGTATTTTTAAATACTGCAAGTATTTAAAAATAAAATTAGCAAGTGTGGGTATTTCACCCTAAAATATTTATGCTTATTGCTATGTGAGACTACTCTCCAAGCACCTTCTCCAGCATGATAGGTATATAGGAGTTACATGGCCGTACCATGGGTGATGAGCCTCTTCCGTGTTGACAAGTGATATCTGGACTACTTGTACATCTGGAAAAAATCAACATGGTGCATGAGTGTATGTACAGATGCACATGTATGTACAGATATGATATTTGTCAAATGATATTTGTCATTAATTTTAACTGAAGAACCTCTAAGGTTTGTTTTGTAGGACTAGCCTAATCAATAATGATCACCAATATGAATGCATAGGTATAAGTCAAATATCCAAAGTGTTTACAGCATGTAACACATGGTCTAAGAGGTGTGTTGAAATTGCWTTTTTTTGATATCACATTATGTGTTAATGTTGACAATACATGAAAATAAAACAGAAATACTAGCCTTTCTTCTCCTTGCAAGTAAAGTATTGCAATGCAATCATACCATTGCCATCACACACAGAAAAAATCTCCATTATGACAGCAACTTTGCATCATATACAGAGGAGATGATAACTACCTTCTTCGAAAAGAAAAAAAAAATAATTAAAAGAAAATATTTTTCTGCTTAAGATGCTGATCCTCACTTGGCCATTCTTACAAAAACTGAACAGGTCAGCATGAAAATTCCTTGGTTTGTACCTAAATTTTACATCAATACATTTGTACATGTGCTTAAAAATGGAATTTAAATAATATTTTCTCTGGTGTTATGCGGTTGCCAGAGTTTATTGATTTGAATAATATTTGTCTCCAAGATGGGGACAAAAACAGTCGTCTTCTTGTCACAGTTGTTTTGTGCAGCTATTGATGTGATGAAACAATTTCATTTGTGGAAAACTGTAAAGCAGCAGCTGCTTAATGGAAATGAAATACTTTAAGAAATTGCATGCATAAAAGCTTCTAGGTGTTTAAACCTCTGGTCAAATGAGACAATTTATAATGTTAACAAACTTAATTCCAGAACAAGTTGTATCACAATTGGACCTGTCACTCTGCTACAAGTAACTGTCCCTCATGATTCATTATGACCCACCCTGCTTGACATGTGGACTGAGTGCAAACAGAGTGTGGAGAGTGAGTTGGGAGATGGGAGATAACAGAGATAAATCTAAATTCATTCTGGAAGCAGTCACACTCAATGACATATTCACTGACTTCTTCAACAGCTCATTTGATAATGTTCTTTCTGCACTATTCATTTTTCTGAAAGATGAAAGCTGGCTGAAGATCTCATCTGCTCACTGATGCAGGGAGAAGATTTGAAATTAGCACAAAAATAAAAAAAAGGGAGGGGAGGGGTGGTGAGGAAAGCAAGCACTTTATGATTAACAGTTTCTTGGGCCCAACAGGGAAGGCTAAACACCCTGCCTTTTCAGGTCACCTTTAATTAGATATGCATTATAATTCTACAGTATGTCAGTGGGCTGGCTCTATCTGGCAGAATTGTGCTTAGAGAAGGGGGAATACATTAATCACAATAATTAATTGCTTGAAGAATGGAAACATTGTTTTCTGTCTCAGCTTGTAACATGATACATATTTTTATAAATTTTTTATTACTGCTCTACAAAAGGCTCAATCTAGAAGGTTAACAACATGATTGTGAGAAGAGTGCCAAAAGTGTCAGTAATCCTTTGCCTTTTCTAAATTTCTATTTTGTGTTTCCTTTTGTAATTTTTTATTTTACTTTATCTTACAGGAGAAGGCAGGGGGAGGAGGGGACAATGTTAACTGCATTATCTGGCCAGAATGCCAAATAGCTGATTACTGGAAATGAGGTTTAAAACCCCAGCTAACCGCTTTCCTCCACTGGTACTGAAAATATACCACACCTGCTTCTATTGATTTACCCAACTTGTTAATTATCCAGAAAAATCTGGGTCGGTATTTTATGACCAAATTAGTTACCAGCTAAAGATAACAACTGGCCTGCCAAAAGGAAATTGAGAAGTGTTACACTGAGAAGGGAGGGTGGTGGGGGGAGAATTAAAAATAAAAATGTGATACTCATGGGTTATTTGGGGGTATTGCCTTTAGAAAATACTTTGGAAGAATGCTATCCATTAAATCTCCCTTAATTTTGCACTATGGATTTAAAATGTCTCTTAACACTTGAAAATTGTCAAGAAAGTCTACCAGACCGCAAAAGTACTGAGTAACATACTGAGTACCGACTCAGCATGAACACTTACAGCCACACATAGGGATCTGTATATCCATATGGACACTGCAACAGCCCTTCTCTAGCTACTCCTGAACGGGGAGCCAGGAAAACTCCTACAACTCTTTCTCCCGCTCTTCATTACAGAGGCAAGTGCGGACACGGGCCTTCCTGTGCACGCACAGCCTGCAACATGAGCCAGGAGAAGGGAAAGCGGCGGCAGGGCCACACGGAGAACTACAGCCCTCCTTACACACTCTGCCCCACTCCTGCATTAGTCAAATACCCCTTTGCTTATTCAGCACCCCACATCTAGGCCACCGCTTAGGCACTCTCTTCACTTGCTCTAACTGTTCATCTGACTCATTTGTTTTCCCTGATCCCAACTAATAAATTCGTAATATATTAAACAATCCTTTCTCCATCGAATAAAAAAACCCTCTAATTTCCTAATTTGTCTTTCTTCCCACTTTTCTTAGTTGAAAAAGATAGGAAGAGAAAGAAGATGAGAAAAACACATTAAGGCAATGTAGAGAATTATGAAACCATATACTTACACATATATGATAGACATGCCTCTAATTTAAATCAGGAAAAAAAAACAAACCAAGAAAAAGTTGTGAATCTCTTCAATATTGTCTAATTGTACCCAACTCTCTCAAGAAAGAAGCAAACTTGCAGGTATTATAGGTATATTTTAAGAAGCCTCCAAACAATTATTATTAATACAGCTGTCTACAATTATGCTTATTTTTCATCCTAGGAAGTTTTCTTTTTCTTTGAAATCACAACAGGAAAATTATATAGCATAAAGCAATTTCCTTTCATTTTTCTGAAATGGAAAGATCAAATAAATTGCCTATAGAATAAATACAATTATAAATAGAAAGACCTCGATAAATTATCTCTTCAAATCAAACAAGTAAATATATAAGTAAAAAGTGTGACTCTTTAGAAGGCTTATGTAGGAAGATGCAAAGATGCATATTATCCATGAAATTCAACACCTCTAGACAGAAGTGTATTTATGTACAAAAAGAATCAGAAATTAAGTATTTATCTGTCCAAAAGAATAACAAAATAATATTTTAGTTATATTCCAGATAAATCTAAAATTTATTTAAATGGATATTCTGCTAAAATTAAATATGGCTGTATCTATATTTTGCCCTCAAAATACACAGCAGTAATATACAGGAACAGTATAGAATGTTACTCAGCTACTCTTCTATGCAACATGCAAAAAGAATTGTGCCAGTCATTAAAGTCTTTTTAAGCAATGTAATGGATTACAAATCATGTTCAGTCAGCTTTTCCTTTAGTAAACTTAGCGTTTGTCTTTCTGTGCTGCTTACTGCTTCATTGTCTCTTTACAAATGGAAAAAAAAAAAAAAAAAGAGAGACTTAAATATTGTCAAACAAATTGCTACTGTTATGTATTAATTTCTATGGATATAAAGATACTGCAACACAGAGATTCAGAACCAGAATTTGGTAGGTAATTCAGAAGTCATGACATATTCCAAAGGGAATTGCTACGAATATTTTTCACACATGGTTCTGAGGCTGAATCTGCATTAGTTAGGTCTCCTACATGTTGTTTTATCASGTAAAGGAACAACAAAACATCTAAACAAAAAACAAATTATCCTGCAGTGGCAATTCATTTCAGAAAGGATGTGCCTGCAGAATAAATACAGGCCAAACGTCAAAGTCAAAACTATTCTTAAGTGAGTTGCTCAGTGGTGGCCTGTCTACTTTTCCTAATACCATATGGCTTCTTCTTCAATTTGTGGTAAAATATTCTGAAAAGGGCCAGTTTGATGTATAAAGTAGTAAGTTCTTTCATCAGGAAGGAATTTCAGAAGTATTTTATGCACCTATCTGACAATGCATTTAACTCTCATTAACAACTGTATAATAATACAAATAAAAATCTCACTATTACATCTTCAAGAAGAAGTTATTAAGTAGCTTTCTAATAATTTGGATAGGAACAATCCTGAGACCAGTATCTTTTTTGTTCTGATTCTGATTTAAGCTATTCTCCAATGAATTGGCTAACTGCAATACCTTTTAGTCTTTATTTGAGGATGTTTCCCATTATGTTTTTGCATACAAGAGGAAAAAGTACATTTTTGCTCTGACATTTTGGAACATATAGTTGTAATTTTAAGTTCTGTGAACATAACAAAAACCAAGCATCCCAACCCTCTTTAAGTTTCAGAATTTGATAGAAAAACCACTTGATCATTTTTTACTCAAAAAAATCAATTTGAGTGAACAGTATACATTTYTTATGTTGAATATCTCGTGTCTGTTGAATATCTCAAATGCTTTCAGTAAAGAAATAAATTTTAAAAAATAAAATGCTGTCTCAGTGCAGTGCAGGCCTTAATGATTACTCATTTTTGGCGACTGGTAGAAGAATTGATAGCTAAGTAGTGAAATCATACCAGTAGGTAAACTGAGGTCGTTCTTTGATTTTCTACTATCTATTAAAATATATAACAAATAGAACTTATAATACCTATATATTAGGCTATATCTGAGTCTTAAGCGACGAGGAATGAAGTGTAAGGACTGTTTATCCCATCATAGTTCTAAAATTTTGGGGAAAAAGCAAGTTTTGAAGATCTCATTTCTATATCATCGGCTTCTTCCTCTTTATTTTGGTACACTTTATCCTTCTAATCTGTGAAATATAAGAGAAAAAAAAATCCATTTCCATGTTGCTCAGATGCTGCTGCTATGGAAACTACCCTTCTTGTGCCAGAAATAAAGACATACTGTTGATGTACAGTAACTGCAATGCAAAGCAGCATTACTTTTTAATTTTTCCATTAAAAGTCTAATATAAATGCCTAAAATACTGCTTCAATGCATTATGCATTGTTCTACTGAACTCTGTAACACTTCTGACTACTGAGCATTGGAAGGGATTTCCATGGAGCTGTCAGGTTATTGTTTGACACATACAAAAGAACATTGTGTAGCCTCAGTTTGCAAACACAAGACTGTATAACCTCTTCCTTTATAAAACTGGAATGATGACATTTATCTAATAGCAGCTTTGCCTAGAACCCATGCATAAGTGAAAACTAACGTAGTAATTATTAGATGTCAATATTTTTGTTCATAAACATCTCGACCCAATGTGAAGCTCAGATACAGATGTGATCCCTCTTGTCTACGAAATCTAATCTCTGAAAAGTAAACTTTAAAGAAGAGATTCCAGAAAGCAAACAGACTATAAAACTTGTTTTAAGTTTACTTTTCATGTTTGTAATGTAGTTTTCAACTGAGGATTTTTTTTTCTTTAAGCTGCAATAGCTTTATAAAATAATTACCTGAACCTGATGTAGGCCCCCAGCTGCTGGCTGTGCACTTTTAACTAACMAAATCTATCACTTCTTAACATGCCCATCAATACCACAGCAGCCCCAATGGTAAGTGTTGTGAGTCAAAGCCACACTTCAGTTCTGGCTCTGCACAGCATCTGTCAAAACCACTACCAGGACTCAGAGTAGCCACTTCTTACTGCAGGACATAAAGGATATTTTTGGGAATTCCAGCCCACCTTCCTGCAAAGGTTATCAACACACAGAAGTAATGGGATTTTGCAAGAACTGTTCCAAGGAGACGTTTTCTTTACACTGGAGTGAAGAATTTGCCAGCATCATGTTTGGAAGAGGTTTGCGCAGCCTCCAAGCAGCAACTCCAGGGCTGAAGGTATCCAAACCCATGCTTGTAGAGAGCAAAACTTCATTAATACTTGAAGCACTTTAAATCAATATTGAGACGTTTAATTATTTTGTTCATTTTACTTGAATACATTAGTAAAGCCTGATAGAACTATTAGGACTCCCTGTGATTAACATACTTGAATCAGCAAAAGGTGGCAATTAAATAAAAAATCTACTTGTTTTTCTGGTCTATCATAAAATTTGCATAATTTAGCAATTATTTTATAATTTTGAATATATATTAAAAGTGATTTTCTGCTTTTTAATTGTAAGCAGTATTCTACACATTTTAATTCCAGCTGCCTTATGAATTTGAGTCATTTGCGTATTTTGAGTCACATATGAAAATATTTTTGGCTGGCTCAAATTTGTAGAATTTTTCTCTCTCTTCTATCACCAAAAGGTGCTCATGTATCAAAGATCATTAGGCATGATTTCCTCATTAAAAACATATTTGTAGATTATATTGTAAATTGGAGCTTTTGGGGGATAATTATTTTTCCAGTGGTTTAAAAAAACCCACTATCTTCCCATTCGATCATATAATAAAATTTCCCTCTGTAAATTATTTTATAGTCTCTTATAAAGTCATGCCAGTGATTTTGACTGCACTGCTAAACATCTGGCAAATCTGAACAAGTATCTATCACTGAAATATGAGAAACTTCAGAGAGTTTGGGACCAGAACTGTGCATCTTTGGGGTGACCTTTAATATCAAAACAGTGAGTATATGATCAGAACAGTCCATCACAGCAGCTGTACTTCCTGTCTTCATTCTCTTTTTGCAAACATTTCCTTCAAGGCAGAGTCAGAGTTTGCATATTGAACAAACTGCATCTTTTGTCTAATCACAAAGCTGTTGTTCATTTTTTATTTTTTTAATTTTTTTAAATTCTGTTCACTAAGGTTTCTACAGCTAATCAAACAACCTTATTTTAATATAGGAAATCCAGCCAACTTCAGATGGATGTCTTCAAGTGCTTGTTATTACAGTAGCACAGCTATGTTTATGTCTGTATCTATGCTTTTGCCAAGAGTTGGTTGATATCTTGACCTCTGCTTAAGAAGAGGTGACAATATATGCATTAAACCACATTATTAAACTGAGAACAAACATCAGACTTAATTTTTAAGTTGAATATTTATGAGGTAAGTAAAACTAAAACATGTACTGTTGAACCTACAAGCATAAAAATATGAAACCTTGAAATGGTCGAACTAGAACATAATAATGTCATTCCTAGGATAAGAAATGTTCCACGGTACAAAGTAAATGAGGATGAGAAGCCTATCTACAATGCCTACAGAGTAGTAAAAGATATGATTATATTTCAGTAAAATAACTACCGCTAAATTTAGAAGAACCACATGGACATACTCTGAACTCTTAAAAAACTTCATCCTAAAACAATACAGGTAACCCTGGCTTCCTCCACATGCTCATAGGCTTGGCTAAAGTAGAAGAATCATGACTTCAAAACTGTCCTGCAGAGATGTATTTTCAACTTTTCCAAGGAATAATAATAATAACACCTTTGTCTTTACAGCTGAATGTGGAAACCATTAGTCCAGAAGCCACCAGGAGAGCAGGGATGTTCAGTAATTTGAAACATAAATGAATTTTCTTGAGAAGAAGCATAACAGCAAAAAAAATAGTGATAAAATACTGTGTTGTAAAGAAACCTGTTATAGGTTGATGCCTGTAAATGTGAATTTTTTATGTTATTTATTTAAAATGCCAAGGTTTTGCATATGCATCAAAGTCCTAATTGTTCAAGTAGAAAGAGAAACTTCAGATGAGGCTGGTTATAAATAAACAATTTTACCACTATATTAAACTAGGAAACTGAGGCTGAAATAGGTCACAGATTTTTCAAGTAACTATGCCTGAACTTCTTCTAAATATGGTAACACAAGAATTTAAGAGTTATTTTCTGGATGCTAAAAGTAAGTAAGTAAATAAATAACATTCTTAGACATATTCTGTATGTACAGAAAAATACAATCCTGGAAATGATCAATTGATGCTACAAAAGAGAAAGCATCTAAAGCTCAGAGGACCATAGTGGTGAAACTACAGTTCATTTAAAAAATAAATAAATAATGAGACTTCATTAGCTTACACTGAAGTGGAGAAACTTGAAAGTCCCTTCTAAGTATAAAAGCTATAACAAAGGAAGCAGATGAAGCAAAGAAACAAAGGAGCAAAGGAAACAGAAGAATGTCTTGTAAATTAAACAGTGGGGTTTTTTTCTGCCTTCCTATGTCTGACAACGGAGGGAGTCAATGAAAATGATAGACTGGTGTTCAAGAAACATAACTTGATTATTCTAGCAGCAGTGAAAAGGAAAGGCTGCAAATAATTCATCAGAATACCAGAGAATCAAAAAGTAAAGAAAAAAAAGGACAAAAAAAAAAAAAAAAAGAAAAAAAGCCCATGACAATATATTGTATATTCCAGCATGATAAGTCGCTTCACATTGCAGATAATTTATCCAGGCTGTGTGATACATCTCATTAAAGGAGCAACCACTAAAAGTAACTTCTGATTTGCTATGTGCTGCTCAATCTATCAAAAAACAGCCTCTTCATCCTTGTAATGGGGCACTGGAAGAAGTGTTGAAATATGTCACCTTATTTTGAAATACCTTATAGCAAATTAATGTATTCTACTTTACAAAGTACTTTGTTTACTGAACGACAGTATGTTAACTACGCTACATTTTAACTAAAATGCTACAGTAAACAGTGTTACTTTCCATTGATTTTTAGTGCACTGTGGTAGGTGCGTGGTAGTCCAAAACTTCCTGTCAGATATGATAGATAAGTTGACAAAAAGCTTCAGAATGGCTGATTAATTCGATAGATTAGGAGATATGCCACAACTGGGGGGTTAGATGCAATGGTACGTCTTTATTAGGGCTTAAGAAATGAGAATAAGAAAGAAGATGAACAAATAGATTGCTTATAGAATCTACCGTGATGCAGTCCTTCTATATTTTATTTTCTCTTTCCATATTCAAAGATGAAAGGAAAGAAAAACATTTTGTTTACTCAATCATTAATGCTTATTTCTTAAAAATAGGAGATGTGTCAAGTGAGTGCTACAGAACATTCCTACATGGTCTTGATAAATTTTCATACAAGTTTCTGCAAAACTGTTGACTAGTTTTTGCCATTTTGAATTGGCAAATTCAGAAAGAATTCAGTAGAAATCCAGATTCAATTCAATTCTAATTTACATTACTAAGATGGGAATGCACCATCTAAGAACCACAGACAATAAGAACTTACAAGGACCTGAAATGAAATACAGGAGGTTAACAGAGATCTAAGCGAAGTGTCCAAGTCTTAAAGACCCACAGGACAGAGCCTTTATGACCTCAGTCAAAAGTCACATTTTTGTTGCCTGCACGGGTGTGACTGCACTTTGGGTCAAACTGCCAGGTATATTAGCAGCAGGGTAGTTTGGGTGAGGGGTATCAGGGCAGCTACAGCCCCAGAAATGAAGCTGAATGATTACCCAGATGGAAATCCTGCGACAGCTGCCACGCTCCCATGCTTTGACCGTGATTGCTACCTGAGCCAGGGTGTAAGGTTAACCCATATTTACAGAGTCTATGTCAAAGGTTCGGGGTTATGATTTGTTTCCACACTAAACTGTTGTTTCTAGTTTTAAAATGAACCCTGTCACTCATCAAGGTTTGTTATATTGCTAAAAATGAGTCATAACTATGATGTAATTTAGGAACCAATTTCTAATAACCTCTCAGCTGTTAATTGCTGCTTCTCAAAAGAGCCTGGAGACGAGAATGTATACGCTCACAAACGTCTCTCTTCCCTTCCATTCTCCAGATAGAAAAGCTGGCATGTGTCTCAGCTTGAGAGCTGCCACTGCCACCAACATCTATCAACATTAAGGAGGAAATGAACCTGCAGAAGCAGCTTGGATGACACCAAAGACAGTTGGGCTCTGGGTCTTCCTTTTCCTTCCCTTCCCAATAGCTCTGCTTACCTCCAAGGAATGGAAGTCGGAAGGAAAACTACAAAAACCTTTTGTTTGATCCATTCTGTTTCCCTGAGTCACATCTATGATGTTCTCAAGAGGTAGCAACTGGTGCCTGGTGAGGCAGCTCTCTTCCACCTGCTACTCATGCCTGGCGCATCCAGCCTGCTCACRTGTCATGGTGAAGTCAGGCTTATCACATAATGGAAACACGTCCTGTGATTATACAGTCATATGTACAATTTTGATTGGAAAAGAGAAACACGAAAAGTTACTGTGCAGTGCTAAACTTTACACCCTTCTTACGTTGTCTTTAAAAAGTAAAAGCTCAGGTCAAATCCAACCAAACAGGAAAATAACATTAAAAAAAAAAAATCTTTCCAAACTCAGTAAATCATGTGCCATCCTCCGAGTTCTGGCACATCCAAGCATCTTCTGCTTTGCCCCTCTGATTTAACTTTCAACTCCCCTTGAACCTTGTCTCTGATAATAAAATCTTTTTATCTTTCCTTTTTATCAAATAAACACACACACACACTGCAATAACTACCACTACCACCTCTTCTCCTGTTCATCTGTATTAATCAATGACCTGAAAGTTACTCTTCTCTAATTCTAGCCTATGCTTTAGCCCATTTAATTTAATCAAACAGTGTGAATGCATAGGTTTCACCCTAAGAGTATTTCAGGCTCATTGATATTTCCTTGCAAAATTTTATCCATAGGAAGCAGCTCAACATAGGCAAAAGTGGCCTGTTCACTGTCCCCATAAGCCCTCTGCAACAGGGCCTCTCTGGGTCACTGTGGCTCCCACCGTCAGTGCAGGGCACAGCCAGGACAGATCCAGCTTCACCTTGGTGCAGGTCCTAGCACAAGCAGTGCCTGAATCTTTCAGCCTGTGTCTGTACAACAGCATGAAGAAAGTGACCTCTAATCCATCCATCCATCTACAGAAATGAAACACTTGCTGTCTCCTGTCTTCTTTGATAAAACATGACTTGCTACATGACTTGACTGCTACACTTTCTGTGGAGTCTTAAAAAAACCCTTGTCTTCCTGAATCAGTTCAAGAAGTGGATACGAGTGTTATCCTAGTACATACACTTAAACCTAGATTGCCTCTCTCATCCATCTCCCTGTCAATTAGCTCTTTTCTACTGTATTATACGATAGAGAGAATGGATTTCACTAAAGCAAGGGATATCACCAGGTAATGATATCCAATTATCTAAAATCTGATTTAGACCTTCTCTTGCACAGTTTGTTTGCAGATTAAAAGTCCAACAACTTTACCACTCAAATGCTTGCTTGTTAGTAGGCAGTAATTTAAACTACACACATTATGCTAAGTATTCGTATATTAATTCAGTTTGACTACATTTTATAAAATGTTTTGTTCTGCTCAATAAAGTTAATTATATGTTCTACGTTTCATAACTGTCTTAGTTTTTTTTTAAACATAATGGCAGTTTCAGTTGCATTTTCATGATAAATTCTGATGCGTAACAGAAACTAATCCAGATAAAGAAGTAAAGCTCTACAGCATACAAACACACCAAGATGTCCCATTTATTAACACTGCATTAGATAACACAGCTCTAAAGAAAAAAAAAAAGAAAAAGAAAAAAAGAGAGTATCCTTGAAACACACCCTTCATTGCAGGATAAAGTATTGTACAGAGATTTGCACTGTTAAATTACTTCATTAGATAGTAACAGAATGCAATGGAAGTTCCTGAGTCATTAATAAACAAAATGAAACAAAAA